>NW_026606103.1:15080000-15271287 GCF_029834395.1 Sorex fumeus
ACCTGCAACCACAACTCTGTTCTGTTTCTAAGATTCCAGCTACTTATTAGAGTTCCTGTCTAAGCTGATTCAATATGTGTTTCTCTGTTTCTCACTGATTTGTTCACTTGGCAGCATGTCTTTAGTGTTCACCATGTGTCAGAATTTTCTGAGAAGCTCAGTAGTGCTCTGTTTTATGTCTATACAGCATTCTGCTACTTCCTCTTCTACCGCTAGACACTTGTGCGTTGCTTCTTCTATGCTTGTGCTATTGTGAATAATGCTGTGTGCTTGGTTGTAATATCTATTTTTGACTCTTTTCAGTCTTTTGGGCAACTACCCTGGAGCCAAACAGCTGTACTATATGGGAGTCTTATTCTAATTTTTGTCTTAGGAATTTCATTTTAAATTACCGCTATTATTATCATTATTTTGTATTTGGGAGATATGGGTCCTGGAAGGAAGCCAGACCAGAAGGGTCCGTATTTAGAGGAGATGCAGAAACACTGACAGATATGGTGTCACAGTGTGTAGCCAGTCTGGTATGTGTTCTACCAAATAAACCTTCCTTATGTGGGAGTCAACAGGGTCAGTACTTAATGGTGTGTCTGGACATCAAGTCGTGGACATGTGTCAGGAAGGAGGTGCCTGCAATTCTCTGTCATGCCGTGACCTGGAAGTACTGTGTCACTTGCTCCCAGGCTGCTGTCTTTCCCATTGGCTTTGTGAGGGTCCAGCTCTGACTCCAGGCTTTTTGTTTGTTCCCTTTTGACTTACTTGTGCTTTATTGACTTCTTCACCTAGGAGCCCTTGGGTCTAATATTTTCCCCTCTCTCTTTGTTTATGAGCACTGAGGCTAGTAATGTGTATGGATTTGGGTTTATACATAATAAGGTGGTGGTGGCAGGAGTGAAAAGGGGGGTTGGACTACATCCGGTGGTGCGTAGGGCTTACTGCTGGCTCTGGGCTCAAGGATCACTCCAGGAAGCAGGAAGTACTCTGGGCGACCATATGTGGAGCTGGAGAACAAACTGGGGTCAGCTACACAGCCTTATCCTGGTTCTATCTCTTTGATCACACAAAATCGGGTTTAAGATAAACTGCTATTTAGTCATTGTATGACCATTAACAAATGAACTTTTCTTGGGTCCATTTATTTAAAAACGCAAATTATTTCTTAAGAGGTAAGTAAAAGGGATGCTGCTGGAACATAGTGTTTGTGTGTGTGTGTGTGTGTGTGTGTGTGTGTGTGTCTTTTATGATTAAAATCAGTTCTTTTATTGAGGGAGAGAAGTTACTCCAGTGTTCCCTGGTGGAGAGAAAGGGGGAAAGTGGGAAGTCAAGTTTGCTGGTGAGAACTGAAGGCTCTGCAAACATTGTCAGAATCCAGGCTTTTCTGGATCTTTCCATGCCTTGTGTCTACGGATCAGCAAAGGGTTCTAGAGACCAAATGAGAGGATTCTTTCAGCTGTCAACCAAGAGGCTTTAGGTCTTCTCTCAGCCAAGGCATCCAGTGAAAATACAATTTATTTTTCAGAATCCTCTGGGGAATTAAATAGTCTCTTTCGCATTGTATTACCATGCCTCTGCTCCTTCTTCAAGCATTTTTCTCATCTCTCAATCAAGACCATTGCAATGACCAAAACATTTCAGAGAGCCGTGATTTTTGTGACATTCCTCAAGCAAGCTTATCAAGATGTTGCACTCTTCAGTTGTGCAAGTGTGGAGATAAGTCGGGATGCATCCTTAGGAGGAGGTGAAGGACCCCAGCAGAACAACCCGGACGGCGGCCCAGCTGGGTGCCTGCTGCAGAGCTGGTGTGGCGCGCTGGGTGCTGACCCGCCTAGCCTGGCCGAGACGCGGCTCAGGGCGCATGCGCGGGCGCGCCCAAGTACGGCGGCCGCGAGGGCCCGCGGCGGCCCCTCTGGAACTTAGTTTTGAGAAAATTAAATGTGGGGAACACTAGCCAATTAAAAATTATTATGATAATTCAGGTGATATGCTTATAATAGTGTAAATACCATTTATGGTTTTAATGGATAGTTAGAACAGTTCCCTGGAAGCCACTGCCCAGTCCCCACCTCAAATGATACTTCTAGTCTGTCGCTTCATTCCCCCCACCCTACATCCCTTGCTTGGTGAGAGCAGTATAATACATGTAAACGAGTATATGTATATGTATATGTATATGTACATGTATATGTATATGTATATGTATATGTATATTCCACAATTGTTAAGCAGATTGAGTAGATGATAGAACTTTGTAGACCAGCATTACTCAACAAGAGATCAAATAACTCCTAGGGGCCCTCCAGGATGTTACAAGGGGAACACAGGTTTAAATCTATAAATGGGTGATTTTTGCCTCTAGTCTTGTGACAAGGTTAGAATACCAACTGATAGAACGGGGTGCCACAAGAAGAAACAAGGCCCGAAGGGAGTTGTAGTCAGTGAAAGGGTGAGAAACAACGATTTGGGCCACTAGTTTTGTTCACTGGTTCTGGAGATTACTAAGATGGTTCAAGTGTCAGCTCTGGATATTAAAGTATTTTTCTCTTCCATCAAATTTTACTCATATTGAGATAATATATTTGTGGTTATATATATATATATATATATATATATATACATATGCATACATATGTTGCATTTTGGTGATCAGTTCTTTGTGATTATTAATGGTTTTCTCTCTCCTTGGTGATTCTTCTTATTCTGAAGTTCATCCTAGTAGCATTCTAGCTAATTTAGATTTCATTTTTGGGGGGTCACACATGGCGATGCACAGGGGTTATTCCTGTCTCTGCACTCAGGAATCTTGGAAAATGTTCCCTGTGCATTGGAGAAGAATGTGTATTCTGCTTTTGGGGGATTAAAAGCCCTGTGAATATCTACTAGCCCTCTCTCTTCCATTTCTTCCGTCAGCACCAGTAGTTCCTTTTTAGTTTTAGTCTCATTGATCTATCAAGAGGTGATAAAGCAGTGCTGAATTTTCTGACTACTATTGTGTTGCTAACAATGTCCTCCTTGAAGTTTTAAGCATTTTGCTGACCCCTCTTGGGCATGTATAAACTTAGGAGTGTAATTTCTTCCTGATGTACATATTTCTTGATTATTGTGAAATTAAATAAATAAATAAATAAATAAAATAAAACCCAGCTCCCGGAAGTGTGCGGCCACATTTGTGGCCTTGCAACCTCTTATTCTCAAGCTCTTGCTCTCAGAGAACCCAGCAGGCTACTGAGAGTATCATTCTCGCATATATTACTGACTGGAAACACCTGTAAAGGTGATTAGAGGCTGTCCCAAAAGCATCCATTGCTCTCGGAGAGCCTGGCAAGCTACTGAGAGTATCCCGTATGGCAGAGCCTGGCAAGCCACCTGTGGCATACTCAATATGCCAAAAACAATAACAATGATGGTTCTCATTCCTCTGACCCTGAAAGAGCCCCCAATATGTCATCGGGCTACACTAGCATGTGACAGGGATGAATGGAGATGTTACTGGGACCGCTCGAGCAAATTGATGAACAATGGGGTGATAGCGACTGTGAAATGGCCTTTATTGTCACTTCTTATCTTTTTCATCCTAAAATTTATGTTGTCAGATGCTAGTATGGCTACCCTGGCTTTTTTGAAGAAATTGGTTGCTTGAAAGTTCGTTTTCCTTCCTTGACCTTGAGTCTATTTTTACTATGACTGTTTGTGTTTTTCTTATAGACAGCAGAATGATAGATTTAGATTTTTAATCCATTTTTCAACTCTGTGACTCTTTATTGGTGCACTTAAACCATTGACGATAAGAGAGAATATTTTCATTGGGTTTTGTGCCAACATTCTGTAGAAGATTGTTTTATTTTGGGGTTTTATTTTGTGTTACACTAGCCCCTTCAGTTTTTCATTTAAGGTTTAAATCTACAAAATTCCTGAGCTGTTATTAATTCATGAAGTAGTATATCATTCAAATCTGAATGAGAGTCTAGCTGGATACAGTATTCTGAGGAAATCATTTCATTGAGTTTTTTTTTAAACTATATTCCAATATCTTTGGACCCGGAGCGTTTCGTCTGATAAGTCTGCTGAAAATCTAAAAAGTTCTCCTTTGTATGTGATTTCTTCTTTGATCTTGCTGCTTTCAGTATTGTGTCTCTATCTTTGCTATTTGTCGTTCTCATTATGTATCTTTGATTCGTTTTATTAGGGTCTTTTTTAGCTGGTACCCTTCGGGCTTCTTGGATCTGGAAGCCTGCATTCTCCAGCTCTGGGAACTTCTCAGTAGTGATGTATTTAACAGTTACTACCAATAATGGTAGTAATTGGGCTTGCCTCCCTGTTCTGGTACTCAGATGATTTTTATGTTATGCCTCTTGAACTCATTCCATATATCTCTTACTCACCATTGAGCTATTTTGAAGTCTTTTACCATATTCTGTTGTTGCCTTTATGTTTTCCGGAGCACATCTTCAAGCTCACCGATTCTGTCTTTAGCCGTTGTCATTCTACTGTTGAGGGCATCCCCTGAGTTTTTTATTTCATCTACCAAATTTTTTATTAGTTACAATTCTGTTTGTAGCTTTTTTTTAAATTTATGTTCTCATTTCTTTCTGTATTGTATTGACTGCCCCTTCCACCATTTCTATCATATCCTCTCTATTTTATTGGATGTCCATTCCACTGTTTCTTTGAGCTCAATAACATCCTCTTAGCTTCACCTCAGAATTCTTTATCAGAGAGATTCTTAATGTGGGTATTCCCTGTTGAGGCTTCAGCTTGATCAATAGTGTTCTCTTCTTCCCCCTTCAAGTATAGTATCTTCCTCTTTCAAGTATAGTACGTTGGTGCTCCTGTGCGAATTCTGTGGGACCTCTAACACTGATCAAGGCAATATTTTCTTTTGAATTAGGTTTGTACAGATTCTTGTGTTCACAGTTATTTTGTTGAATTTTGCTTGGAATAGAATGGCAGGCTACTGGCTTAATGCAGCTGGGGTAGCCAGGCTTTAGTCATAAGAGTTCTGTAAAGGAGGCTGAGATATGGGTCCAGTGCAGCATGAAAGGGAAATTAATTGTCATATGCATGATCTGCAGCAACCCAAGAGGCCATGACCCCTGCCACGGGTATACCTGGGGGGAAGGGTCCCTGCGTTGGTGCAGATCCTGGTTTACAATTCAAGTCTCACTTCTAGAACACTTGTAAAACCGCAGGTGTCCGCTGTCAGGTAGTTGCTCATTTGGGCCATGAGGTGCTTTTTAAAACTATTTTTGACAAGAAACTCATGTGGAAATTTGAGTCAGATTAGGAGAGTTGAACGGGCTCTGAGATACTGTTTTCATTAGCACGATGCTGCTGCACATTCCTTCAGTGCAACCTGGTTATTAGGATGGAGCTTTGTTGCTGGAATTCTGCCGGAGCTGTACTTCTCACTGTTTCCCTACTCACTGCTGTACCTGAGAAATTTTTAGTGTTCTGCCTTCCATCTTCCTCTCCCCTTGCCTCTTCAAGGTGGAGACTGCTCTGTAAATAACGCACACGCTCCTCCCTCTTCTCACCAGGAACCTGCAACTCTTCATTCTGTCTTCAAGATTCCAACTCATTAGAGTACCTGTCTCGGCTGAATCAACATAGCATTTCTGTTTCTTGCTGGTTTATTCACTTGGTAGCATATGTTTAGGATTTACCATGTGTCAAAATTTCTGAAAAACACAGTTTTTTGCGGCTTTTTAATTTTTATTAGTGAAACACCATGAGGTGCAGTTGTGGACTTACACATTTTTGTGCTTGGGTTTCAGTTATACAATGATCAAATACCCATCCTTCCACCAGTGCCCATTCTCCACCACCACTTATTCCAGTATCCCTCCCACTCCCCTACCCCCCATCCCACCCTGCCTCTGTGGCAGGGCATTCCCTTTTGTTCTCTCTCTCCTTTTGGGTGCTGTGGTTTGGAAAAGAGGCATTGAGTGGCAATCATGTTCAGTCTATAGTCTACTCTTAGCACGCATCTTCCATCCTGGGAGGATCCTCCCAATACCCTTTATTTTTTGCTCCCTTCTCTATCTGAGCTGACTTTTACCCACAACATGTGTGACTGGCCTCCAAGGCATGGAGTAAACCTCCTGGTCCTTATCTCAGCTATTCTTGGGTGTTAGTCTCTTATTTTGTTACTTTATGTTCCCCAGATGAATGCAGTTTTTCTATGTCTGTCCCTCTCTTTCTGACTTATTTCGCTTAACATGATACTTTCCATGTAGTACCACTTGTATGTAAATTTCATGACTTCATCTTTTCTAATAGCTACACAGTACTCCATTGTGTAGATGTACCAAAGTTTCTTTAACCAGTCATGTGTTTTCGGGCACTCAGGTTTTTTCCAGATTCTAGCTATTGTAAACAGCGCTGCAATGAACAAACAAGTGCAGATGTCACTTTGATATATGTTTTTGCCTCTCTGGGATATATTCCCAGGAGTGGTATTGCTGGGTCCAATGGGAGCTCAATTTCTAATTTTTGGAGAATCGTCCATACTGTTTTTGAAAAGAGTTGAACCAGTTGACATTCCCACCAGAAGTGAAGGAGGGTCCCTTTCTCTCCACATCTGCGCCAACACCGGTTGCTTTTGTTCTTTTGGATGTGGGCCAGTCTCTGTGGTGTGAAATGATATCTCATTGTTATTTTGCTCTGCATCTCCCTGATGATTAATGGTGTAGAGCATTTTTTTCATGTGCCTTTTAGCCATTCGAATTTCTTCTTTGAGAAAGTTTCTATTCATTTCGTCACCCCATTTTTGATGGGGTTGGATGTTTTCTTCTTGTGGAAGAGTTAAAGGGGTCAGTGCTTAATGACGTGCCCAGAGGAGGGAGGTGTCTACAAGTCTCTGCCCATGCCATGACCTGGGGTTACTGTGTCACCTGCTCCGGGCTGCTGTCCTTCCTGCTTTCTCAAGGTCCAGCTCTGTCTCCAGGCTTTTTGTTCCCATTTGACTTGCTTGTGCTTTATTGACTTCTCCACCCAGGAGCCCTTGGGACTAATATTTTCCCCTCTCTCTTTGTTTATGAGCACTGAGACTAGTCATGTGTATGGATTTGGCTTTTTACATAATTAGGTGTTGGTGGTAGGAGTGGGGAGCGGGGGTTGGGTCAGACCTGGTGGTGCTTAGGGCTAATTGCTGGCTCTGTGCTCAGGGATCACTCCAGGCAGTGCTCAGGGGGACCATATATGGAGCTGGAGATAAAACTGTGTTCAGCTACACAGTTTTACTCTTGTTATATCTCTCTGAACTTACAAAATTGGGTTTAAGATAAACTGCTCCTTTGTAATTGTAATAGCAAATGAACTTTCCCTGTGTCTGTTTCTGTAAAAATGAAAACTAAGTATTTATTAAGAGGTAAGTAAAGTGGTTATTGCTGGAGCATAGTTTTGAGAAAATTAAAAGTGGGGAACACTAGTGAAATTTTAAAAAAATATGACATTTTAGGTGATGTGCTTATAATAGTTTTAATACCAGCTATGGGTTTGACAAACAGTTAGAACAGTTCCCTGGCCAACAATTGCCATGTTCCCACCTCCAGAACCATGTTATAATTTTAGTCCATCCCTTCACTATGCCACCACAACCCTTGCTAGGTAATTGGAGTATTATGCATAGAAGCATACATATTTAATAACTTTTTGTATCTTGAAATGCTGTAAACTTGTGCCTGTTTCTTATTTTCACAAAGAGTTTGAAATCAGGTTGAATATGGAAGCTATTTTTTGAAAGTAATTTATTCATATGATGCTTACTTGTATAGCCTTTATGTCTATTACATAGAGTAGGTAGGTTTGAAGGAGATTTTGTTACTGGGTTTAGGTTTGTAACATTCTTTAACTGTTATGGAATTGGAGAGTTACAGTTAAACCAGAGCCCTTAGGTAAGATTTTCAGTTGTAACTGTAGTCTGACAGTGTATGAGATGAGTTTCTAGTTCTCATCTGACAGGGTAGGAGATAAGTTTCTGTTGTTCTCGGTGAGTCTGTCTTGAGATTTCTCAGTTGTGTTAATATTTCAACATTATATATTCTGTGTCAGCTGAATCATGTCTTTATTTCTTATTTCCTTCATCTACTTTTGATATGGTAGTTCTTCATGGCCTACTTTCTTACTTTTGCTGGGTTCTCCTCAGAAATTCTCCAGAGTCACTCCTGTAGTACTCAGGGCCTCTGGATAGTGCTGGGCACCCTATGGTTGTTAAGGATTAAGCCCAGGCCGTGCCCATAGAAGTCATGCCTTCCATCTTGTGTAGCTCACGCCCAGCCCTTTCTCTAGCTTTTAAGGGTAGAAACTTTGGGGATCTATTTGAAGACTTGCCCTTTGGGCTCAGAGAGTCCACAAGTCCCTGGTGGTACTTATTGACTACTCCTGCCTCAGTCTGTGCGTGTTGCTGCTGGCATTTCTGGGGGCCATATATGGTGCTGGGGGTCAAACTAGGGTTGGACATGTGCAAGGCCAGTCTCTTAACCCCTGTGATATATCTCTACACCTCACTAGAAGTGCATTTATAAGTTTTTTTTCCTGGAGAGACTGCATTAATCACACTAATTTGTTTCACATGTTTATGCAACTAAAAATGCTGATTTGAATTTTGTATTCCACATGCCTATGCTTCTTTGGAAGTTTACTGTTTAACTTACAAGGGTATTGATGCTTTTCCAACATCTTTTCCTAATTTCTACTTTAAGCCAGGTTTTTCAGAGGATAAATTTTTGAAATCTTTTCAATCTTGTTACATTTTATCAGCATTCATTATGAGCTTTGGAGAACAAAATCAGTGTTTTTTTTTTTTTTGTCCCATCTGAAAGTGCTCTGGGTGTACTGCAATCCATATGATCAGGCCTCATTCCTGGTGGAGGTCAGAGCAGCCATACTGTGTATCGGGGATCTAAGCCAGGTCAGCTATCTACAAGGCAAGAACACTTTTGCTGTTCTATCAATCCAGCCCTTGAAATCAGTATTTATATTGGATTGTTGCTGGGTTTTATGTTCCAAGCTAGGCTTCTGCAGCGATCACACATTCAGGACATACCACGATCATTAAGAATGCCAGGATGATCAGCATTAGGGGAAGGATTAACTCCCTCCACTTATTTAATTGCTTAATGTGCTTAATGAGACAGGAACACTGTATGTAGTAGATGATTCCACAAAAACCTGAGGCCGGGAAAGCAGATCTGCCCGGGAATGAGGCAACCAGAGCGCTCTGCTCTGATGAACTGGACTCGGGGTTTGCGGCTCCAGGCAGATTTCCTTAGAGCCCTGCAGAAGCAGCTCCAGAGTGTACAAACAGTCCGGGAAGTTCCCAGGGAGTGAAGGACCCTCTTGGGCCTCACCCCTGTACATCATCAGCAAGATTGGACCAGGAGAGCCAGGGTGGAAGGTTGGCCCCGAGAGAAGGGGCCGGGACCATCTCAATGTAGGCCACTGCTCTCCTTTAGAGGCCAGACAGAGTGCAGGGGTTCAGGGGCAAGGGGTCGCGCCAGGGGTCCCAGGACTTTGTAAGGGGCCAGATGCAGGCAAGCAGCGAGGATGCTGCCCGCAGCGCCCCCGGCGGCCGTCAGTGGTACAGCGGGGGCGGCGCCCAGCGGTACCCCTGATGTCACACTGCTGCTTTGTTACATGGAATGCGCATCCACCTATAACCTTGGACCTCAGCGCAGGGGCCTCAGAGACTTTCTGCGCTCTTTGCCTTCAGCCTTTGAGAAATGCTCGACACGTGCGTGCCTAAACTTAAGAACTGGAGGCGTTGGATCCGACCGTTAGTGCTGACCCTCTATCTGCTGGCCGTGGTCGTGACCATCCCCCTGGGTGTGTGGCACCTGCAGAAACTGGAAGTCAGTATCCACACCAAGGCGTGGTTTATCGCCGGGATCTTCGTGCTGTTCACCATCCCCGTGACCTTCTGGGAGATTTTGCAGCACTTGGTGCACTACACGAGGCCCGAGCTTCAGAAACCCATCATGAGGATCCTCTGGATGGTGCCCGTGTACAGCATAGACAGCTGGGTGGCTCTTAAGTATCCGTCCATCGCCATCTACGTGGACACCATGCGGGAGTGTTATGAAGCGTATGTCCTCTACAACTTTATGAACTTCCTATTCAACTACTTGAAGAGCCAGTACCCCAACCTGGAAGCTATGATGCAAGGCAAAGAGAAGACGCAGCCCCCCATACCCTTCTGCTGCTGCCCGCCCTGCCCCGTGGGAGAGGTGTTGCTGTACCGGTGCAAGCTGGGAGTGCTGCAGTACATCCTAATCAGGCTGATCACCACCTACGCCGCCGTGATCTGTGAGATATTCAAGGTGTACAGTGAAGGAACCTTCAGCTTGCACAGAGCCTGGATGTATTTGGTCATCATCAACAACGTGTCCCAGTTCTTTGCCATGTATAGCCTCCTGATATTTCATAAAGCCCTGAAAGAGGAGCTGAGGCCCATCCAGGCAATAGGAAAGTTCCTTTGTGTGAAGCTTGTCGTTTTTGTCACATTCTGGCAAGCAGTGTTGATTGCTTTGCTGGTGAAATTTGGTGTGATTTCCCAGAACTCCACCTGGGAGTGGCAGACAGAAGAGACAGTGGCCACGGGGCTGCAGGACTTTATCATCTGCATAGAAATGTTCATTGCCGCCATAGTCCACCACTACACCTTCTCTTATGCCCCTTATATGGGAGACGAAGAACGAGGAACATGTTGCTCTTTGTTCCTAGAAATATGGGATGTCTCTGACATCAAAAGTGACATTTCTAAGCAGGCGAAGAACATTAGCAAAACGTTAAGGGGGAAACCAAAAAGTAAAAATGTTCCAATGGACGAAGATGAGCAATTCAACCTGTTGTCTTCATCAGCAGACACTTCAGTCACTTCTTCAACATCACTGCCACACATTGGTAGTCACCAAGAGCTTGAAGAAGTCCTGGTAGAATAGAATGTGCCTAGTACAGTTACATATACGTAAGTCATGTAAAATGACACAGAAGAACACATGGAAGAAGCTGAGACTTCAGAATCCATAATCCATAATCCATCATCCAGTGCTGTACTCCTCAATACTTTTTATTTCTCTGTGTTCCTCTTTCTTCCCTTCTTCATTTCCTCCTACTGTACTCCCCTCTCCCTTTCTCCTTTTTATTTTATTCTTTTTCCTCCCTCCCATCCTAGAGCAATGCAGAGGACCATCGCTTGGACAGCCAATCTATGGAGAAGACATCAGACATAAGGACGGTCGGTCCAGGTACAAGTTCCAGTTCTGCACAGACTCATTAGGCTCACCTTGACCTGCCTCCAGTGAGGCTCCCACACTCCTACAGGCAGACAGGGAGTGTCCCAGTGTCTGCCCACAGGAACTGAGGGGGGGTGTTTTCTTTCATTCTTTTCCTCCTTCCTTCCCTCCCTCCCTCCCTGCCTCCCTCCCTCCCCTACTTCCCTCCTTCCCTCCCTCCTTCACTCCCTCCCTCCCTCCCTCCCTCCCTCCCTCCCTCCTTCCCTCCCTTCCTCCCTCCCTTCCCTCCTCCTATCCTTCCATTGTTCCTTACTTCTTCGCTCCTTCCCTCCCTCCCTCCTTCCCTCCTTCCCTCCCTTCCTCCCTCCCTCGGTCCCCTCCTCCTATCCTTCCTTTGTTCCTTCCTTCCCTCCCTCCCTCCCTCCGTCCCCACCTTCCCTCCCTCCCTCCCCTCCTTCACTCCTTCCCTCCGTCGTCCTTCCCTCCCTTCCTCCCTCCCTGCCTCCCTACGTCCCCTCCTACTATCCTTCCTTTGTTCCTTCCTTCCCTCCCTCCTTCCCTCCCTCCTTCCCTCCCTCCTTCCCTCCATCCTTGGCTCCCTCCTTCCCTCCCGTCCTCCCTCCCTCCTTCCCTCCCTTCCTCTCTCCCTCCCTCCCTCCCTCCCTCCTTCCCTCCCTCCCTCCCTCCCTCCCTCCCTTCCTTCCTTCCTTCCTTCCTCCCTCCCTCCCTCCCTCCCTCCCTCTTCCCTTCCCTTCCTTCCTTCCTTCCTTCCTCCCTCCCTTCCTCCCTCCTCTTCCTCCTTCCCTTTTCCTTCCTTCCTTCTCCTTCATACCATCTTTCTTTTCTATTTCTTTCTCTTTTGTTTTCTTCCTTTATTTTTTTTATTTCTCTGTCCCTTTCTCTCCTTCCCTCTTTTCCTACGTCCTTCATCTTTCTCTTTTACTTCCTTCCTCTCTTTTTCCTTTCTCCCTTTCCTTTTTGCTCTCTCTACACCTTCCTACCTCTGTTCTTAACTCTTTCCTTCTTTCTCTTCCATTTCTTTCTTTCCTTACTTCCTTCATTCCTTCCTTCCATCCTCGTTTCTTTTCCTTCCTTTTATTTTTCTTCCTTTCTTTCTTCACTCATTTATTCCCTCCTCCCTCACTTCCTCCCCATTTCTTTTTCTTTCTTTTGTTTCTTTTATTCTATTTTATTTCTTCCTTTATTTCTCTACCTTCCTTTTTCTTCCATTCTTCATTCCCTCCTACCATACTCCCCTCTCCATTTACCCCCTTTTTTTAATACGTTCGTTCTATTTTCTTCCTTCCATCCAATTTCTTTCCCTCCCTTCCTTCAGTCCTGGAATCCTCCAATTTTCTTCTTCTTTCCTTCCTTCTGGATTTTCTTCCTTCCTTCCTTCCTTCCTTCCTTCCTTCCTTCCTTCTTCTCCTCTTCCTTCCATTCTTTCCTTTCTTACTTTTGATACTTGCTTCTTTTGGTTTTTCTTTCCCTTATTTCTAACTTTCTTTCTTTGATTTCTTTCTTTCATTCTTCCTTATTCCCTTCTCCTTCCATTCTGTCTTCTTTTAGCCTTTCCTCCCACCATTCTTTTCCTTCTTCTTTTTCACCAATTCTATCCTTTTTTATCTTCTTTTCTCAGGGCTTACTCCACAGTCCCCGCTTAGGGAACACTCCTATTGGTGATTAGGGGACCACATAAATTGCCAGGGATCCAATCTGGGTTGGCTGTGTAGAAAACAAATGCCCTACTGTAATAATAGTACAGGCCCTCCCGTTGATCATCGATTTGCTCGAGCGGGTCCAGTAACGTCTCCATTGGAGACTTTGTTGTTACTGTGTCTGGCATATTGAATACTCTCGGTAGCTTGCCGGGCTCTCCGAGAGGGGCGGAGGAATCGAACTCGGGTCGGCCATGTTGGCTGCATGCAAGGCAAACGCCCTACCCGCTGTGCTATCGCTCCAGCGTAATAATAGTAATAATAGTACAGCAGGTGGGAAATTTTCCCTGAACAAGACCGCCCTGGCTTAGATCTGCAGTATCCTGTATGGTGCCCCGAGAACTGCCAAGTGTAATTAGAGTGCCAGGAGTAACCCATGAGCATTGCCAGTGTGACCCAAAGAGCTAAAGAATGGCAAATGCCATACCTGCTGCACTCTCATTAGCAAGAAAGCGGTGGTGGGTTTGGGAGAATTGTATGAAATATTTGCACCTAAAACTCAGAAGATTGAAAGTTAGTTTCTTGTACAGAAAAATAAATGGTTCCAGGTCCTTCCCTAGATGTCCAGGCCTCACCTTTACTTGTGAATGATAACCATGTCCTGTCCCTGACACTTTCTGGACCCGTGGACGACTTCCCTGTCCTGTCCCAAGCTGTCTACTTGCCCCCCCCACGAACAATGCCTGGGTCCTGTCCCTGCGTTGCTCTCTATCTCATCTAAGCTTTCCTCTGTCTCCAGCACAGCTGCCCAGGCAGATTAGATCCTATGTTCTGTACCATCAAATGGGCTTCACAGCTCTATCCCAGCAGTTCCTGTCATGCAGTCCTTGCTTTCCTACTCTCTGGCCATGTTCATGTGTGTGTGTGTGTGAGAGAGTCCTGTGCTCAGTGCCTTGTCACTACAGGGCATCTTGAGCCCTGCCTGAGTCTGAGCCCCATGTCTAGGAAAGACCTGATCCATGGAGAGAGGAGAGAGTCCAGAGAATGTGTGCTCAGAGACAGAGGGAGGGGGGCTTCCTTTTATCTACTGCCGAGTCCCACCCCAAGCCATCCTATTCTACGTTCTGATTGCCTGGTCCATAGGCAGAGATTGAAAGTGACCTAGCACTCTACACCTCAGCTTCTACTGAAGAATTCCCCTAAATAATTAATTTATCCCCTAAAGCATTAACTCCTAATGTCAGGAGTGATTACCCTAAATTTATTTTAGGGATTGGGCCAAAGGCCTATCTTCTGAAATGACTTCTTGTTGACATGTGGGTGCTGGTCTTTCTTTGGACCCCTAGGATACAACTCCTGTTCCCTAACTGGAGCTCTGGTGAAGCTGTGGTTAGTTTCTATGATGGTGGTCGAATGATCATTGGGGTTTCAAGACTCTAGTGTGACAGACATGGTTAGACATGTGGCAACTAAATCCCATTTCACTAAAACCAAAGAACATTAGAGCAAATATTCTCATATGAAGAAATAGAAAGTATAAAGTACTCCCTTGCCCCTATAGAAAGACATAGAACTATTTCCAAGAGAAGAAAACAATTATTAACCTTGAAAATATATATCTATTTTGTAGATGCTGTGCTTCAAACTTCTTGTCCCTGTGGTTTGCAGTGTTGGATTCTAGAGCAACTATTTCTGGGACCTAGGACTTGGTGGGTAGTCCTGTAACCAGTGCTTGTTATTATCATGGACGGGGTCTCTGCAGAAGTTTCTCCTATTTGGACATTCACTTTTCCAGTGCCCGTCCTGATGGCAGAAATGGCATATCCCTTTTGAGTTTCTGTTGAAGTCCTCAAATGCAAAACCACTCTTGGGCTCTGTTTCTTCCTGTGCCCTCTTGTTCTCTGTTGCAATAGATTGCAAAAGCCCCTTTCAATAGTTCTCCAAGGACAACCTCCAGACCCACACCTCTCTTCTGAAACTTTCTCCGTATATCTGGGGCAGCCTGCAGAAACATTTTTTTCCATAAGATTAGTTCACCTTGCATAGGATCAGGATTTAGGTAGTGTATTTTCTAATTGCTTCCCTGACACTCTAAAGATATTGTGGGTGTTTTCTCTGGTTCCTGCTCAATAATGATCAACAAAGCATAATTAAGGGGTCAGTCTCTGCTTCTTGTTATTTTCCCTACTCTGTAACTCACAGTGTCTAGGCACCAAGCAGCAGTTGGCTGGTTGTAATTCCATCCTGAGTCTACAGGAGAGACTGCCACTGCGCTGTGGAATATATTTTATTTATCAAAGGATTCTGAATTCTCCAGAAATGATTATATGACTCAGATAAGTACATAATCAAGTTATGTACTTTTGTACAGTACTCTTTTGTTTGTTTTTAAGTTTTGATTTAAGATGAGTATTATAACTGTCCATGCCATTTCACACATTTGCAGAAAGCCCTGGAACTTCATTATGTACTTCTCAGGGTCATTCGAGAATCTCCCTAGATCTGGCTTTATCTGGCCTATAACTTTCAAGGAGAAAGGCACATGGATCCTGGATATTTCCTGCATCCCTGGGGAGCCTCCTGAAGTGGGCACAAAGCCATAAATCCTAAGTCTCCTGCTTTCCTGATAGTCAACAGGTCCATTTGTGGGTATGGATAAGGGAGAAACAACTCTGGGGCTATGAGCACTGCAGGAAGAGGGCTCTTAGGGGTTGTCCATTGTTCTAGTCTCATGGTATTTGGCAAGAAAAGAGGGTACCAATTTACAATTCCAACAAAGTCCAGGTTTTTCTCATAAAGCATAAAGCAGGTGAACATAAGGTGAACAATGTGCTTACCCATATTTTTACAAAACTAATAGAATTCCCAGACAGCACTATGGTTTATACTTCCTTGTGCTGGCCATACTTGACCTCCCAAATTGTGTTGTGGCCAGACTTGGTACAGAAGTGGCTGAGTCCTTCTTTATGGAGAAACTTCAAATCAAAGTTTCCCCAGTTGTTCATTGGACAGCCCGATGGTGTGTCATCTGGAACCATTTGGTGGTTTCTCCATCTGAAAACATACAAGTAGAAGAAATATTTCGGTGGCTGCTGTGTCACCATTCAGTGAATTACACAAGCCTGAGGATATAGCCTTCCTGAGTTCCTCAAGTCAGTTTAGGAGACATTTTCTTGTACCACCTTAAGTCTCTTTGCTCATTTTCCAGTGCTTTCTGGTTTCATAATGGCTAGGCCTGGAACTCACAGCTTGCATTAGAAGCTTTTTCCTTATATCAAAGGTTAGCTGTCTGATAACTGTACAGGAGCAAATTATCCAAATGACAATACCTTCCTTCCCTCACCAGACTCAGCATCCTTAATGCCTGATGGTGAGCACCCATGAATGAGGCGTGTCTGTGCCTACTGGCAGCATAGACTGCCCTGGACATACAGAGAAAGTTTCAAATAGTAGGCTTGGTTTCAAGGGTTAGCCTTGGAGAACTACTGAAAGTGAGATAGAAAGTCGATTGAAATAGGGAACAGAGGACACAGGAATCGAGCCCGAACTGCTGTTGCATTTGAGAAATTCAAAACCAGCTCCAAAGGGAGATGTTATTACTGCCATCAGGAAGGGCATTGGAAAAGTAAATGTACAAATAGAGAAAACTTCTGCAGAAACCCATTTCCATGATAATAATCACTGATTAGAAGACTACCCACTAAAACCCAGGTCACAGAAATAATTATTTTAGATTCCAACACAAACTACAAGGACAAGAACTATGAAGCACAAAATCTAGAAGATGCAAAATATCTCCTCAAGGCTAATAGTTAAATGTGTTTTTCACTTGTAAATGGTTCTATATGTTTCTATGGGTGTTAAGGGATGTTTTTATATTTTCTGTTTCTTCATATGGGAATATTCCCTCCAAAGTTCCCTGGTCTTAGTGAAATAGATTTTAGTTGTCACAGGTCTGAGCGTGTCTGTCTCTCAAGTCTTGGAGCCCCACTAATTATCTGACCAGCCATCAGGGACACTGACTCCTACCCCACTGTTCCAGTTAGGGAACAAGTGTGGCACCTAGGAGATCAAGCAAAATGAGCGTCCACATGCCAACAGGAAGGAGTTTTAGAAGATAGGCCTTTGCCACAATCCCTAAAAGAATTTAAGGTAACCACTACTCAGGGCGGGGGGAGGGAGACACAGCAGGAGCTGAGGTGTAGAGTCCCAGGAACAGGGAGCCAATCTCAGCCCATGTAACAGGGAGTCAATCTGAACACAGAATTGGAATGCTGAGGGTAGGATTTGGCAGCAGATTAAAGGAAGTCCCGAGTTGGGGTGCTCTCTCTATCTGTCTGTCTCTATCTCTCTTTCTCTGTCTTTCTCTGTCTGTATCTCTGTCTCTGTCTCTGTCTCTGTCTCTTTCTCTGTCTCTGACTCTCTCTCTCTGACTCTCTCTCTGTCTCTCTCTCTGAGAACATGCATTCTGGATACTGTCCTCCCAATAGATTAGGTAGTATGGTGTACCCTGACACGAGGCACAGTATCACTCGTGCCCAGATTCTGGCAGTTAGAGTCAAGGCTCTGATGCTCAGGATAGCTCAGGTACAGGCAGGGCTCAGACATCCAGATAGTTACAAGGTACTGAGCACAGGACTCTCACCAGCAGACAGATGGCCCTGGCCAGAGAGTAGCAAAACCAGGACTAAAAGACAAACTGCTGGGGCACAGCTGACAGGTCCAGTGATGGTGCGAAACCTAGGCATCTTGTCCCCATGGGTGGCGTGGCCCCATGTGAGGATAGAGAACAGCTCCTGCTGCTCAACTATCAATTGGTTCCTTTGCCAAATGTAGCATCTCTTAGGCCCATCTCAGTTTTGAGGGGATACCTCAGTGCTCAGTGGTTACTCCTGGATCTGCCCTCATTACTTACTTCTGGCGATGATCAGGGAACCTTACTGGATGCTGAGGATTAAACCCGGGTTGGCTGTGGGAAAGTAAATGCCCTACCTCCTATACTATCGCTCAGTCCTTTTCTCCACCCACTTCTTGATAAGGTCTTTGGATATTTTTCTTTGATCTTTTTAAGTAGTTTAAATATCCTGGAGATCAACCCTTTATGATGTGTTGAATGCAAGTTTTTTCACATTTCGTTGGCTGTCTTTTAGTTTCAGCCTTTCATTTTTCCATGCAGAAACATTTTAATATAGTCCCATTTGTTTATTTTTCATTCTGTTTCCTTTGCCAATCATATTATTGAAGACATCTTTGAGGTTGAAATCTCAGACTATTCTGCCTATATCTTCCTAAATGTACTTTAGTTTCCAGTCAGATCTCAAGATCTTTTATTCACTTTGATTTGACTTTTGGATTGTGGATCCAGCTTTAATGTTTTACCTGTGGTTATCCAATTTTCTCAGCAACATTTCTTGAAGAGGCTATCTTTACTCCTTTTCATGTTCTCACCTCCTTTTATCAAAGTTATGTCTATAAATTTTTTTTTTACCTTGAGTATTCAATTCTTAACATTGATCATAAAACCAAACGTTATTCCAGTACCTTGCAGTACCTTTATTCCAGTAACTTGAATAAAGCCTAATTTTAGGCCAGTACCTTGCAGTTTTGATCCGTATAGTTTTATAAATGTAGTTTCAAATTATAGGTAATGAGATACCTACAAATCTCTTCTTTTTCAGTATGGATTTGACTTTTTGTGGTTTCTTGTGATGCCGTACAAACTATATTGCTGACTTTTCTAGGTCTTTGCAGAATGTCATCTGAATTTGGATGGGCATTATGTTGAATATATGAGCTAAGGTAGATTAATAATTTTAATAAATTTAGTCTTTCTGTCTGTAATTGTGCATGGAATTGTTTTTTATTTCCTAAGGTCTTCTATCGTTCCAATTTTAGTATATGTGCTGCCGAAGCACATATACAAGGGCTGGAGCGATAGCACAGCGGGTAGGGCGTTCGCCTTACAAGCAGCCAACATGGCCGACCCGAGTTCGATTCCTCCGCCCCTCTCGGAGAGCCCGGCAAGCTACCGAGAGTATTCGATATGCCAGACACAGTAACAACAAAGTCTCCAATGGAGACATTACTGGGCCCGCTCGAGCAAATCGACGGTCAACGGGAGGGCCTTTACCTTTACCTTTACCTTAAGGTCTTCTATGTCTTTATTAAGTGGTTGAAAGTTTTCATGATGTAGATCTACATCTTTTGTTAGGTTTAATCAGAGATTCTTGATATTTTGGAAACTGATATATTTATTTTGGACACTAATATAAATGGGATAGACTCCTTGGTGGCTTACTCCTCTCATTCACTGATTTGTATATAAGAATGACTCCAATGTTTGTGCATTGGGTTTTTTACAGCGAGTTTTACTGTATTGATTTATTAATTTTAGTAGCATTTGGTTGACTCTTTAGGGTCTTCGAAATATACTATCATGTCATGGTCAAATAGTAATGATTGGACTTCTTTCACAATTTGGGTCCCTTGATTCATTTTTCTTGCCTTGTTGCTGTAGCCAGGACTTTTAATACAATATTGAATAAAAGTGGAGGATGAAAGGATAGTGGATATCCTTGTACCTTATCTGAGAAGAAATATTTTGCATATTTTATTATTAAGAATGATACTGGCTGTTGGGCTGGATGGATAACACAGTGATTAAGGTGCTTGTCTTGCATGTGGCTGACCCGGGTTTAATCCCTAGCATCCAATATGGTCCCTGAATCAGTCAGGAGAGTGACTCCTGAGTTTGGTAAGAAAACTGAAGGGTGTTACCAAAAATCATGAAAATAAAATAAAAACAATTAAAAAAAAACAAAGATCTTGGCCTTGGGCTTGTTACAGATGGTCATTACTGCCTTGAAAATGGTTTCTTCCAACCCTATTTTAATAAGGTTCTTTTTTTCAACATGAATGGATTCTGAAACTTGTCAGAAGTTATCTCTGCATTCACCAATATGATCTATGATTTTTTTCTTCCATTTTAGTAAAAACCTTCTTTGAAAGTCAGATAGAACTTTCCAGTAACCCCATTGGACCTGGAATGTTGTTCTTGATGAGACTACTTAGTCATGATTGGTCTATTAATAAACACTACATCCTTCTCATTCAGATTTTTTAAATGATATAATTCTAAGAGGGCTGGAGCGATAGCCCAGCGGGTAGGGTGTTTGCCTTGCACGCAGCCAACCAGGCCGACCTGGGTTCAATTCTTCCGCCCCTCTTGGAGAACCTGGCAAACTACCAAGAGTATCTCACCTGCATGGCAAAGCCTGGCAAGCTACCCATGATGCATTCGATATGCCAAACACAGTAACAATAAGTCTCACAATGGAGATGTTACTGGGCCCACTCGAGCAAATCAACTTACAATAGGAGGACAGACAGTGCTGATTCTAAGAATCTGTTCATTTCTTCCAGATTCTTCAACTTAATATCATAAAGTTTTTCATAGTGACCTCTTACATACTGAAATTCCAAGGGATCTGTTATGATCTACACTTTTGGTCTCTGATTTATTTTATTTGAACATTTTTTTCTTTTCTCTTGATTGTGAGTGTAGTGAAAGGTCTCTCTTGCTTATCATTTGAGGAAGCAGCTGCTAGTTTTATTGATTCTTTGAATTTCTTTTGTGCTTTCTATATTATTGATTTCCTCTCTTGACTTCAATTTTATCCTTTCACTCTTTGTATTTTATTTGTGGGCTGGAGCGATAGTACAGCGGGCAGGGTGTTTGCCTTGCACGTGGCTGACCTGGAATCACTTCCTCCGTCCCTCTTTGAGAGCCAGACAAGCTACTGAGAGTATCCCGCCCACACGGCAGAGCCTGGAAAGCTCCCCGTGGCGTATTCGGTATGCCAAACACAGTAACAACATGTCTCACATTGGAGATGTTACTGGTGCCCGCTCGAGCAAATAGATGAACGATGGTAGGACAGTGCTACAGTGCTATTTTATTTGTAGTTCCTTCTCCAGATTTTGAGACATGTATTTAGGTTGTTGATTTGGAGTTTTGGGTGTGTAGGGACACCTGGTCCTCTTCCCCAAACTACAAATTGGCTTCAGGCCAACTTGTTTTCATTTTCCCAACCCCTTAGTTCCCTTGTCAGTTGCTTCCTTAAGCCTGTTCCAAAGAAGAGCCATTATCCAGTCATAATTCATGTGGGCCCGGACACACTCCGGTGTAGAAGTCAGGCTAGTATAGAGCTTGTCTCAGGGCCATCCAAGGAGGTATTAGGATTTAAGACCAATGTAAGGCAACTCAAGCTTAAAATAAGTGAATGTGATGAGTGCCCAGGTTCTTTAATCAGAGTCCACCTGCATTGCTAGTATTTTAGAATTAATCCACTCACACATTGATTTATAGAAAAAGCATAGCTTTATAAGTATTCCTTGTCCAACACAACAAGAAATTGACATGAGCAAAACACACAAAAGGCATTAAGGAAAGATACAAGCAAATATCTAACTAACATCCTGATGTGTAATACTCAGGTAATTAACTGAAAGAACACAATGTTTCTAAATTCATTTCAAACAAACATTTGGTATGATCATGCACCAAATTATTTAATTTTATGCTCATCTTCAACATTTTGTTACACGCATGACAACTCTATTTTTCCTTTTCTTTGACTTTCTTTTTTTCTCTTCTTTACTTCAGTGAAAGGTTGGGAGTGAGGAAGCTGAGGTCTTGTGCCTGGCTCTGTGCTCAGGGATCCTGGCAGGACTCAGGGGACCATATAGGGATCAAACTGGTCTGTCACATGCAAGGCAAACACTCTACTTGCTGTAATATCGCTTGGGCCTCCTCTATTTCTTCTAAACTTAAAAATTGTGTAAAAACATTCTATTTGATGTACTATTTAGCTTAACCACATTTTCCCCATCTGCAGTACACAGTTTAGATAATGTTAGACACTGTTCATATTTATATCTTTAAAACAGTGCTTGAAAATTAACACAATTTTATGAAAGGGGACAATATTTAAAATCAGTTATGTCTACCTTAGTTTGAAGTCAAATATTTCTTCTAGCTTTCTATTTTTCCTCCTTTTTTAAAAGGCCATTTTCCCACGAGACAATAACTTCTACTACAGTATTTAAAATCTTAAGTTCCCTTTACCCTAAGACATATTTTGTTTTCCTAAAATTCCCTATTCATAAAGCACTCAGAACTGTTCTTAAAAACATACTATCAAACCATCACCATCCTGAGATGGTGATGTCTTCATAATCCCAGCTCTCAGTTTTGCAAAGAGGGACGGGGAGCTAACTGTCATCAGGTTGTGCTCCTTTTTCTTTCTTCATTTTACTTCTTCAGGGGAACCTTTCTATGAAGAGCCCAAGTTGTGGTCTCACGTAGTAACAGAAAAGCATGGACACGTGGATTCTCATCCTATCACAGTTCTGAGTTAAAATACTGGAGACATTCGCAAACTTGGTTTAAGAGCCACCATTTCACAGCTTCTAACACATGCATAGACCAGAAAATATTGGTGCACCGAAAATTACAAAACTTTCAAGTGTAACAAAAACCAAACACAAACACATTATTCTATAAATAGCCAAAATCTTTAGAATACTTAACAGTTAACTATTACATACTACCCTTTGGCTCCAGCAAAACTTTGCTACTGGGGCTGGAGCAATAGCACAGCGGGTAGGGCCTTTGCCTTGCACGCGGCCGACCCGGGTTCGATTCCCAGCATCCCATATGGTCCCCTGAGCACCGCCAGGAGTAACACCTGAGTGCAGAGCCAGGAGTAACCCCTGTGCATCGCCAGGTGTGACCCAAAAAGCAAAAAAAACCCCCAAAAAAACAAAAAAAGCTTTGCTCCTGTTGTAAATTAACCTAGGTTTATTTTGCATCCTTAAAACCACAATTTCTAGGAAACAGATATTAAAGAGTTTTATAAACTCACATATATTATCATATATCAAGAATTATTTAATTTAATCACATATTAAGCACTATAAAAATTTCATATTTATACTTAAGACTTAGGTCATGACTGTGTTTCAGACCAGGTGTCAAAACTACCATATAAGATGATTTGTGTTAATGAAATGCATTTTCATGTTCTAGGCAAAATAATTAGCAGTATAGCCTAAAAATTCTTATTAGGGCTCTCTGGCTTTGCAGAATCCAATAAAAAATTCAGAAACAAACAAAAAATTCTTCTTATAAGTGTATCCCATTTTTTAAAACTTAATCCTTTATTTTAGAAATCACCCAAAGTCACAGGGTAACCTAGCAGTTTGAAGTTTAAAACGGCCCCATTTCTCTTCCCTTTCATCTGTAATCCATAGTGAAGAAACAATAAATTCCTGAGCTGGAGACTTCCTCCAGTCTCTTCAGGAGCATCGAGGAATGGAGCTATTGCTAAGGTTACCAAATCAGCCTAACAATTTAAACTTAACAAAAATCTCAGAGATCAAATATTGCTAGGTATGTTAAATTATTGGCTTTTGTGAAGTTTTTTGTTGAATCACTATGAGATACAGAGTTACAAAGCTTTCATGACCAGGTTTTCAGGCATACAATGTTCCAAAACCCATCCCTCCACCAGTGTCCATTTCCCACCACAAATGACCCGGGGGAAACTCCTGTCACTGCCCCTCCCCTAGCCTGCCTTTATGGCAGGCGCTTTCCTTCTCTCTCTCTTAATTTTGTAGTCAAATACTTAATTTAAATTATGTAGCACATAATAATTATTTGAGCCAGAGTGAGAGCATAGCTGGTAGGGTGTTTGCCTGTACATGGCCAACCTGAGTTTGATTCTTCCACCCGTCTCGGAGAGCCCGGCAAACTACCAAGAGTATTCTGCCTGCACGGCAAAGCCTAGCAAGCTACCCATGATGTATTCGATATGCAAAAAAAAAAAAAAAAACCCCAGTAACAACAAGTCTCACAATGGAGATGTTACTGGTGCCCGCTCAAGAAAATTGATGAACACGATGAACAACGGGAGGACAGAGTTATAGTGACAGTGCTATAATAATTATTTAATAATATAACATAAATTATTGTATTATATAACTAACTACAAGTTATATACTTAACTTTATAGTCATATAATTAAAATAGTAAAGATTTTTTTAAAACGACAATGTCTTCCAAATGGATCTTCATTTATATAAAAGCAAATATCATGCAATGTTTTATTATTCCATTCTTTTCATGGAATGATTATTCCTGAGCACTTCCCTTGCTTCCTATCCAAAATTTTCCTTAGAGTCTAGTTCTGGGAAGCCTTGTTCCACCAAAGTTCTCACAAAACAATAGCTACTTATTAATTTCAACATCATAATTGTAAAACTTTCAAGACAAATTTAAATCAATTACTTTAACATACATACTAACAATTTAATTAAAAATGGTGATTACAATTAATTATCTTGATTTATTTGATTTGTTCTTTAATGAAACTGCAAGGAAAGACAGCTTCCAGGCTGCTCCCATATTAAAGTGGCCTCTTCCAGTTAGTATCAGGGCTAACTCTTCACAAGTAAACCCTAAGTTCTCCAGGGTATGGCTGGCTTGCTCTCCTTTCAACTTCACTAAGTAGCTGGGTGGAGTCCTCAGTCTAGTCATCCTAGAATCATTAAAAATATATCAAAAACCATATAGTTCTAAATATTGGTACATGAGACTTCACAACTGAACTCCAGCTTGTCCTAAGGGCCTTTAATTTTTATTTTAACCTGGCTTTAACGTTCCAGTATTTCAAATATACACAGATACAGTGACTAAAAAGATAGTCTCTCTCGCTCGCTCGCTCGCTCTCTCTCTCTCTCACTCTCTTGCTCTCTCTCACACGCACGCACACACACAGATTTGAGGGGCACTTCAAATATTTTTTATTGCATTGAATCACCATGAGATACACAGTTACAAAGTTTCTCATGATTGGGTTTCAGTCATACAATGTTCCAACACCCATTTCTTCAGCAGTATGCCAGTATGCATGTTCTCCATATGTCTTCCTTCCCCCCATCTGCCTGCCTCTATGGCAGACCATTCTCTCTCTCTCTCTCTCTTTCTTTCTTTCTTTCTTTAACACCCCCCCTCAGTTCCTGTGGGCAGACACTGGGACACTCCCTCTCTGCCTGTGGGAGTGTGGGAGCCTCACTGGAGGCAGGTCAATGTGAGCCTAATGAGTCTGTGCAGAACTTGAACTTGTACCTGGACCGACCGTCCTTATGTCTGATGTCTTCTCCATAGATTGGCTGTCCAACCCATGGTCTAGGATGGGAGGAAGGAAAAAGGAAAGAATAAAAAAAAAAGAGGAGAAAGGGAGAGGGGAGCATGGTAGGAGGAAATGAAGGAGGGAAGAAAGGAAGAGAAATAAAGGAAGAAAGAAAAAGCATAAAGAAGTGCAGCACTGGATTATGGATTCCGAAGTTTCGGCTTTTATGTGATGTTCTTTGTCATTTTAAAGGTCTTCAGGTACCTCTAACTGTACTGAGCACATTCTGTGCCATCAGTGTGTCTCCAAGCTCGTGGTAATTACCAGTGTGTGGTTGTGAAGTGGAAAAAGTGACGTTTCGAGGAACAAAGAGTTGCACACTCGTAATTCTTGATCTCCCATATAAGGTGTAGTGGTGGACTATGGCAGCAATGAACATTTCTATGCAGAATGTTTCTGTCTCTGCTGTCTTAAATCACATGAAATTTTACCAACAAAGCAATCACCACTGTTTTCCAGAAGATAATGAGCTTCACATGAAAGAACATCCCCATTTGCTAGATGGGCTCAGATCCTCCTTTGGTGTTTAATAAAATATCAGGAGGCTATACATGGCAAAGAACAGGGGCACGTTGATGATGACCAAATCGACGCAAGCTCTCTGCAAGCTGAATGTTCCTTCACATAGATGTTGCACGTCTCACAGATCTCAGAGGTGGTTGTGGTGGCCAGTCTGATCGTGACATACTGTAGCACAACCCCCTTGCACCAGGGCAGCAGAATTTCTCCCATGGAGCACGGAAGGAAGCAGAAGAAGGGAAGTGAGGACTTGTGCTTCTCTTTGCCTTTCCACATGACTTCCAGGTTGAAAACAGCTCTTCAGGAAGTTGACTAGGAAGCTCGTGAATTTGTAGAGGACATAGGCCTCCTATCACTACCATAATGTGTCCACGTATTTGGTGATACTTCAGAGACACCCAGCTGTGTGACATGTGGGTGTGACATGGGCAACATCCTGATGATGGGCCTCTGGAACTTAGGCTTCGTGTAGGGCACCAAGTGCTGCAAGTTCCCCCAAGGGACATGAGGATGGTGACCATACAAGGATCCCCAAAATGAACCACGCTTTGGTGTGGAAACTGACTTCCAGAGTCTGCAGCTGCCACACACAGGGACATGGCCACGACTATGGGCCATGAGAGGGTCAGCACTGCAGCTTTAGGCTGCATTCAATTGCCTCCAGTTGTTTTTTTTTCATTTGTTTTGCGGCCACACCCTACAGTGCCCTGGGTTGACCCTGGCTCTGCATTTTAGAGGTCTCTCCTGGAGGCCTCAGGGACACCTGGGGTCTCAAGGATTGAGCTCGGGTTGGTCTTGTGCAGGAATCTGGCCTTTGCCCATAGTTCTTGCACATGCACACACGCGCTAAGCATCCTTTTGCTATTATGCACCTCTTTGGAGCAAGGGGAGAGCGCAGACAGCAATATCGGTCAGGCAAGACCATTGATTGAATATGATGTGGTCAATTTCATTGTGGAATCATCCACTGGGAGACTCCCATATCCAACGTTTAGATTTAGCCTTCTGCAATTGTGAGATACCATAGATGGTCTTGGTCGACATGATGAACTCGGACAATCTTTCACCCTGTCCGTTCCATTCTAGGCCATGGGTCCTGATGTGGAGTTCTTCGGCTGATCTTCTCGGTCCTATCTTGGTATTAAAATCACTGACAATGATCTTGTAGAAGGTGTGGTCTTCTTTTTAGAACTTCTCCAGCCACATCTGTTTAAGTGTAATTGTCCAATTCGGGTTGTTAGGCATTTGAATGAATCAATGTTTATGGCCAAGTTTGTGTTGACAAGGACACCGACACCACCGACGCCTCTTTTGTCACATGTTCTGAGGAACAGCTCTTCCCCAGTGTCAAAAATGGCATGATGTGATTGATGCCTTCTCGTCTCGGTCAGACCAATGATGTTCTACTTGATTTTTCGCGCCTGCACCATCAGGTCCTCGATGGATGCATCTGATGCCAGCATACGTGCACTGAAAGTACAGTCATTTTTGTCCTTCTTCATTTTGGCAGCCTATTTTGGCCCTGAGATTTTATCAGCCCAGCCTCTTCTTCCTCATCTTTTGATATGTGCCAGTTTTGTAGTGTAAAGTGCTATCTCATTGTTTTGATTTCCATTCCCATAATGATTACTTATGTATAGCATTTTTTCATATGCCTTTTGATCATTTGTATGTCTTTGAAGAAGTTTCGTTTTATCTCTTCTCTCCATTTGTTTATGGGGTTGGATTTTTCCCATGGTTCTATCAGTGCTTATATGCATCTTGGATATTAACAATTTATCAAATGAATGATGGTCAATTATCTTCAAGTTTGGGGGGAATCTTTGTGTTTTTGTAACAGTTTTCATTCAGATAAGTTGTTTTGATATTTTCCTGTTTATCTGTGTTTCTGTTTGCTTGGCCAGTGGCAGTTGGCTCCTTAAAGATGCCTCTAGCTTCAAGTGTCCATAAGTGTTCTTCTGACTATGTTTTTTTGGGTATTGAGGTACTTAACCATTTTGATTTGACTTTTGTACATGGTATTAGAAAAGGTTCTGATTTCTTTTTTTTTTTTTTTTGCATTGACCAACTAGTTTTCCCAGCACCATTTGTGGAAGAAGTTCTCATGCTCCACCTAAGATGTTTTGCTTATTTACTCAAGATTAGCTGTCCATATACCTAAGGATCTGTTCCTGGGTTTTCAGTTCGATTTCACTGGTCTTAATGTCTGTTTATTATTTTACATACCAAGGTCTGTGGTGTTATTCTAATACCACACTGCTTTAATTACTACAGCTTTGCAGTATAGTTGAGATTGGGCAGAGTGATTCTTCCAGTTTTCTTTTTCCCTAGGATTTCTTTGGCTATTTTTGGTGGGGATTTGTCAGTCCATATAAATGTCAGGAACATTCAAGGGGCATTTTTCATAAAGAAGTGAATCTATAATGATTTATTGAATCATACAATTTCATTGAATCTGTATAATGCTTTGGAGGATTATTGCCATCTTGGCTATGTTAATCCTTCTAGTCTATGAACAGATTGTATTCTCACTGGTGTGAGGTGGTATGTGTCCTTGTTGTCTTGATTTGGATTTCTCTGATAAGTGATGCTGAGCATTTTTTTATTTGCCTACTGCTCATCCACCTATCTTCCTCTGAGAGGTGTCTATTCTCTAGCCTTCTGCTTTATCATTCAATTCTCTTGTTTCTAGGAGGGCTTTTTTTTAGGTAGAGTGTTCAGAGCTTTTAAGTACAGTATCATGTAATTTGCAAATCAAGAGAGCTTGACTTTTTATCTGGTTACCTTAATATCTTCTTGCTTGATTACTATGGCATGAACTTCCAGTACATTATTGAATAGAAATTGTGAGAAAGCCCATCCTTTTCTTGTGCCTCATCTGAAAGGGAAGGCTTTTAGTTTTCCTCCATGCAGTACTATGCTTTCTATGGATTTGTGTTAAATGGTTTTAACTATATTGAGGGAAATTTCTCCAACTCCATTTTTTTATTGAGCGTTTTTAATCATTAATGGATGTTGGATTTTGTCAAATGTGTTCCCTGCACCTATTGATAGGTTCATATAATCTTTATTTTTCAGGGCTATTGGTTTGTAGTTTTCCTTTTTTGTGCTGTCTCTGACTGCTTTTGGTATCAGGGTGATTGTTGGTTGCCCTGTGGAAACAAAAGAGCAGGATTTTGCTGCTGGACAGGATGGGAGATCTAAGAGAGCTCCTCACTCCTTTGACCTTTCTAAGCTATTACACAAATTCTGGAGCTTTTTCTACTGGGATCTAAGCAGATAACATCCTCTTCTATGCCTGGTGAAGGCTGTTCGTGGAAACACGAACCCATTTCATTGGGGAGCAAATGCCCTGGTTGCCTCATTTCCTGCTGCAGACCCGTTTCCCAGACCTCACAGTTCCGTGGATTCACTCACTGCTCTAAAGATTCCTACTTCTCCAGCACCAACGCTCAGGTCTCTTGGCCGCATGCGCTCATCCAAACACTCATACAGGCTTTTCTTGGTAAGTGTTTGTCTAATATTACTGTGGTTACAATTGTGGCTCCTTTTTGGCTATTATTTGCATGGGAATTTTTTTTTTTAATTTTTATTAGTGAAACACCATGAGGTACAGTTGTAGACTTACAAATTTTTGTGCTTGGATTTCAATTATACAATGATCAAATACCCATCCCTCCACCAGTGCCCATTTTCCACCGCCATGGGTCCTGGTATCCTTCCCACCCCCCATCCCCCCATAGCCCCATTCCCCCCCCCCCCCCCCCCCCGTCTTTGTGGCAGAGCATTCCCTTTTATTCTCTCTCTCTCCTTTTGGGTGCTGTGGTTTGCAAAAGAGGCATTGAGTGGCAATCATGTTTGGTCTATAGTCTACTTTCAGCATAATTCTCCCATCATGGGAAATCTTTTTCCATTTTTTTGACCTTTGTGTGTCGCTAGAGCTGGAGAATTTCTTGTAGACAATATAAAGTAGGTTACTGGCTTTTGTGTGTTTTTAAAAATTTAGCACAGCGGTAGGGCATTTGCCTTGCACGCAGCCAACATGGCCAACCCGAGTTCGATTCCTCTGCCCCTCTCGGAGAGCCCGGCAAGCTGCGGAGAGTATCTCGCCTGCACGGCAGAGCCTGGCAAGCCACCCGTGATGTATTCGATATACCAAACACAGTAACAACAAAATCTCCAATGGAGACGTTACTGGTCCCGCTTGAGCAAATCGACGAACAACGGGAGGGCCTTTTTTTTTTTTAATGTATTTGGCCATTTATGTTTTTTTATGGGGAAGAGTAAACTTATATTAAAAGTAATTGCCACTGGGGACAGAGTCAGTATTGCCCTTAAAAAATAATCCTCTGTCCAGAGCAATGACTCAAATGGCTTGAGAGCATGTTTTGCCATGAATCTCCTGTGCTAGGTCCCTGGCACTGCTTGGCCCCCAAAGGTCCACAGGAAGTCCCCAAGCAAATAACTGGGAGTCACTCTCAGGTACCACTGAGAATGGCCCAAATATCAGAAAGGGAAAAATGTTATTTCTGTCTTACTTTTCTTGGGTTTTGTATTTTTCTTACTGCCTTTGTTCTCTGTAGGTGTATGTTAGCACAGTGTGAATCCCTTATTTTATTCTGTAAATACATTATAGTTTTATGTTTGTTTGTTTCACAGATAACGTATTTTCTAGTGTTATGGTGACATGGTTAACCTGAAGTCGGCTTCAATCACAATTTGTTTCTTTAGTGCTTGACTTCCCAACGCTGTTATGGATGTAACAATATGTTGAGAGCACTATTATTCAATACAGTTCTGATAGCTGCTGCCACAGAAATTAAGCAAGAAAAAAATTTAAATTTGTGTTCAAATTGGCAAAGAAATCAAATTCACTGTTTACAAATGACATATCAAGAACCCTAAGACTGCATAACCAATCATTCATTAAACACTCCTAGAAGCAATAAATCTTTACAGGAAAGTTGCAGCTTACGAAAGCAAACAGGAAAATCTTTTGTGATTTTATATGTAAACAATGATAAACGAGTGATTTAATTTAAAAATCCTGCTTATAGTTATGAAAAACATTAGGTAATGTGTAATCAATTTTTAGAAAGGAGGTGAAAGATTTACTTATTAAAACCTACAAAGCACTGTTAGGAATTTCGTATGTAGGAACCCAAAAAGGCTCCTCTGAAAAACTCCTCAAAACAATATATTTATATAGTAAAGCAGCAGGCTACAAAACCAGTGCACAGGATTCTAATTTATTCTTACATGTAAACAAACAAACAACAACAAAAAAAACCCAAATCCAGAATAGAAATAAACCCGATTGCAATTATGTAAAAAACAGAAACCCCTTAGTTTAACAAAGGAGGTAAAAGACCTATTTAGTGAAAACTGCAAAACTTCTGAAAGGAATTTAAAATGAACTAATGTAATAGAAAAATATTCTTGGTTTAAGGATCATAATAATTGCCATCTTGAAAATGACTATCTTAACTCAAAGTAGTTTACAGAAACAGCAATTCTGAAAAAATTTCCATGGCATTATTCAAGGACATGGAGTAAATTTTTCTAAAATTTGCATTAAGCTACAAAACTCCTGACATAGCCAAAGCAATCTTGAGGAAAAATGGGAGACATTGTGTCCCCAGACTTTAAATTCTGACACAAAACTTTAGCAATCAAAATTGGTTGGTAGCGGAAGAAAAAAAGTCTCTTCTCAATGGCATAGGATTGAGAAGTCAGGGAGAAACCCTCAGATGCATGAGCAATTTATTTATGAAGAAGTGCATGAATTGGAGCAAGGAAACCTCTTTAGCCAATGATTACGGGAAAACTAGATAGTCACAATTAAAAAAAATGAAATTAGGTGCAAGCCTTCATCATACTTGGGTCTGGAGTGACCCTGTGCTTTCCCACAGTGCTTGCAATTATGAAACGTTGTGAGATCTTGACCTGCTCCATTCAGAGTAAGGTGTTAGAAATCTCAGACAATCGTGAAAAATAAGAAAAAGAATAAAACAGAAGCAATAAGGGAAAAATAGACCCCTCTTTCACCCTGTAAACAAAAATCAACTCAAGTAAATTAAAATTTTTATATTGCACTTGAATCTTGAAAAATCCATTGGGGAAACATAGGCAAGACTCTCCAAAATCATGACCACAGTGAAGTCTGAAATGTAAGAACTCAAGTGGCAAAGGTAATAAAAACAGAAACGGAACTATATCAAACTAGAACACTTCTGCATTCTGTGAGCAATGTGCCCTACAATTAAAAGACATTCTGCTGATTGAAAGGATTTTGAGACCATATGCAAGATAAAGGACTAATATGTAAGATACATAAAGTGCTCTTAAAGCTCTCCATCACTACATGCAAAAAAATGGGCTCAGAACTCTGCCTAACACCATATACAAAAGTAAGATCAAAATGGATTAAAGACCTCAACATCAGACCAGAAACCATAAGGTACATTGAAGAAAAAGTTGGCAAAACCCTCCATGACATTGAAGCTAATGGTATCTTCAAAGATGCCACGCCACTGACTGAGCAAGTGAAAACAGAGATAGATAAATGGGACTTTCTTAAACTAAGAAGCTTCTGCACCTCCAAAGAAACAGTGACCAAAATACAAAGACAGTCTACAGAATGGGAAAGAATATTCGCCGAATACACATCTGACAAGGGGTTGATATCAAGGATATACAAAGTACTGGTTGAACTCCACAAGAAGAAAACATCCAACCCCATCAAAAAATGGGGCAATGAAATGAACAGAAACTTTCTCAAAGAAGAAATCCAAATGGCAAAAAAGCACATGAGAAAATGCTCTACATCATTAATCATCAGGGAGATGCAGATCAAAACCACAATGAGATACCATCTGACACCTCAGAGACTGGCCCACATTCAAAAGAACAAAAGCAATTGATGCTGCCACAGATGTGGCGAGAAAGGGACACTCCTTCACTGCTGGTGGGAATGCCGACTAGTTCAGCCCTTTTGGAAAACAGTATGGACGCTTCTCAAAAAATTAGAAATTGAGCTCCCATTTGACCCAGCAATACCATTCCTGGGAATATATCTCAGAGAGGCAAAAATGTATAGTCGAAGTGACATCTGCACTTGTTTGTTCATTACAGCACTCTTTACAGTAGCCAGAAACTGAAAGAAATCTGAGTGCTCAAGAAAAGATGACTGGTTAAAGAAACTTTGGTACATCTACACAATGGAGTACTATGTAGCTCTTAGAAAAGATGAAGTCATGAAATTTACATACAAGTGGTACAATATGGAAAGTATCATACTAAGAGAAATGAGTCAGAAAGAGAGGGATAGACATAGAAAGATTGCATTCATCTGGGGGATATAAAATAACAAAATATGAGATTAATACCCAAGAATAGCTGAGATCAACACCAGGAGGATTACTCCATAGCTTAGAGGCCAGCCGGGTATTCTAGGGGATAGGGCAGTTCAGATAGAGAAGGGAGCACCAAATGGAGGGTGTTCGGAGGATCCTCCCAGGAGGGGAGATGCATGTTGAAAGTAGACAATGGACTGAATATGTTTGCCACTCAATGCCTCTTTTGCTGACCACAACACCCAAAAGGAGAGAGAGAACAAAAGGGAATGCCCTGCCACAGTGGCACGGGGGGGATGGGAGGATGGGGGGAGGGATATTATCCATGGTGGTGGAAAATGGGCACTGGTGGAGGGATGGGTATTTGATCATGGTATGACCGAAACCCAAGCACAAAAATTTGTAAATCTACAACTGTACCTCTTGGTGTTTCACTAAAAAAAAAAAAAAAAAAAAAAAAAAAAAAGCTCTCCATCAGAAAAACCGATTCAAAAATGTGGAAAGGAAAGGAATGACATGGTCTCAAGATGTGAAATTGACCCAGAGGCAAAGGAAATTCGTCATCATTGATTATCAGGGAAATGCAAATCAAAGTGAAAATAAAACATCACTCACATGGGGACTCACAAATGTGTAACACAAAGCCAGAAATGAGTAAGTGCCAGTGGGGGTGTGCCAGATAGGAACCTCATTTTTCATTGGAGAGACTGGTTTGGCTCAGCCTGAAGGACATCTCCACACCTGTACTCATCACTGCATTGTTGACTGCAGCCAGGATCTGGAAACAACGCAAGTGCCCACAAGAGATGAGTGGATAAAGAGCTTGTACAAACACACGTGCAATACCGCTCAACTGTGAGAAGAGGTGAAAGCTTCACCTGGCTGAAACTTGGATGGAATTGGAAGCTGTTATAATAAGTGAGCTGAGAAGAAAAAGACAAATGCCAGATGATCGTCCTCATGTGGAGGATGAAGAAGCAAAGTAAGTGTATTTGACAGTCACCAGTGGGAATGAACCCTGAGATGTGATTGTGACAGAACAGGGAATTGAGGGAAAACATTTGTGGGTGGGCTTTGATTAAGCCACACCTGGGCGTGCTCAGGACTTACTCCTGTCCCTGTGCTCAGGGCTCAGTCCTGATGATGATCAGGGTGCTGAAGATCAAGTCTGGCTACATGCTCAATGAGAGCATTGTGCCTGTTGCACTACCTGATATTTTGCCCATTTTGTGCCTAGTATTCATTTGTCCTAGTGAATTTTTAAGCTCAATTCTTTTTTATGAAGTAGTTTATTTAAAGAAACTCTTAGAGAAATTAGAAACACATAAAATATGAGAAACTACTCAGTTGCTGAAAATTTGCCTAGTTTGTGCCTACTGTTAATTTGTTCTAGTGAATTTCAAGCTCAGTTCTGTTTTATCAAGTTACTAGTTTATTTAAAGATGCTTTCTTAGAGAAAAATGATAAATATCTGAAATGTAAGAAATTAATCTATTTTTTGTTTTGATAGATTTCCTTTTTTAAAATAATTCCAAGAAATGACTGACATGTGCATCTCAAGAAGATTTTACGTTATATATGACTGGTTAAATCAAATACTGGGCACCATGCATGACTAGGTAGTTCGTATTTCTATAAAACTTTTCCCTTAATTATATTGTAAAGATTAATCTCCTTGAATTTTTTAAATTTAATTTTTATGAGTTGAATTTATAATTATATGTTGTAATGATAATATATATATATATATATATATTAGTGAGATACCATGTACAGCTACATGGTAACTAGTTTGTAAATAGACTTACAAACTGTCGTATTTGGGTTTCAGTTACACAATGATCAAGTACCCATCATCCACTAGTGCCCATCCATTCTCCACCAATGAACCCAGTAGCCTGCCCACTACCCCACCCCCACCCCACCCCACCTCTATGGCAGGGCATTCCCTTTTTCTCTCTCTTTCCTTTAGGGTGTTGGGGTTTGCAATAGAGGTATTGAGTGGCCACCGTGTTCGGTCTATAGTCTACTTTCAGCCTTTCAGCACGCATCTTGCATCCCCAGCGAGTCCTCCAAACACCCTTTACTTGGTGTTTCCTTTTCTGTCTGAACTGCCCTTTCCCCCAGCATGTGCTGCCGGCTTCCAAGACGTGGAGCAGACCTCCTGGTACTTATTACAACTATTCTTACCACTTTGTAGTAGAGTTTGAGGATGGAGAGGGTGATGCCTCCCCACCCTTTTCCCCAAGAACTGCTTTAGCTATTCGTGAGCATTTGTTGCTCCAAATGAATTTTAGGAGTGCTTGATGATCCATTTCTTTGAAGAATTTCATGGCTATCTTCATAGGGATCACATTGAATCTGTATAGTGCCTTGGGGAGTATTGCCATTTTGACAATATTAATTCTTCCTATTCATTAGCAGGCGATATGTTTCCATTTCCTCATGTCCTCTTTTATTTTGTGGAGTAGCGTTTTGCAGTTTTCTTTGTAGAGGTCCTTTACTCCTTAGGCTGATTCCGAGGTACTTGATTTTCTGGGGCACAATTTTTGGGTACTGCGACTTTATTGTCCAAGTCTATTGTTTCAAGGAGTTTCTTGGTAGAGGCTTTTAGGATTCTCTAGATATAGTATCATATCATCTGCGAATAGTGAGAGCTTGATTTTTTCCTTTCCTATATGGATGATAATAATATTATTACACATAGTTTAAATTCACTAAAGTCAAAGATAAAAGTTAATTTAAACCCTTTACATAATTTTATAGAAAAGAAGTATCCATTAATTTTGCTGAAGTATATGTGTTTTAAATGTGTTGCATATTTTTTAGTCAGCAGATATACCATTTAAAATTAAAGTTGGTCGGGGCTGGAGAGATAGCACAGCGGGTAGGGCGTTTGCCTTGCACGTGGCCGACCCGGGTTCTATTCCCAGCATCCCATACGGTCCCCTGAGCACCGCCAGGAGTAACTCCTGAGTGCAGAGCCAGGAGTAAGCCCTGTGCATCTCCAGGTGTGACCCAAAAAGGAAAAATAAATAAATAAATAAAATTAAAGTTGGTCATATATTCATTGTGTGAATTAACGTTGAAAGCTATGTTTATTCTCGGAATTTCTTTCAAAGCGAATGGCCATAATAATATACCTATCTCTGTAATATACCTTTAATGTTATTGAGCATTATTGGAAACAATTGTTTTTACATAAATCTGAGTTGCATAACTTAAAAATGTTGTTAGTTCAGTGTATTCTTTGTTAAAAGACTAAGAAATTATATATATTATTAGGTATTAAAAGTTACTTGAAAGCCAAAATGTCCCATCTCAGTTTCTTAGGTTTCTGACAGCTCTTTCTGCAGTCTGAGCGTCCATGTGGTATAGAGGAGTAGGGGTTAAGGAGTCCAGGCGAGGCACCATTATTTCTGCTTTTAATACCTGCTCCTGTTTTCTGGGTTTGCAGACAGCATGTACGCTTTCTTGTTTTCTAAAAGTTTTCTGTGAAGAATGCAATAATCTATCCACATAACTAATCTGAAGATTGCAATTTGTTATTAAGGATGCAGTTTTATTTATTTTATAATGTCATGACAATACTGAGTAAGTTTCGCATTATAAACTAATGTGTTTGATTTTTAAGGTGGCATTGAACTGTATTGACTTAAACATCCTTTTTAATACATATGTAGGTTAACTTGATCTTATAATCCTATGGATAAACTTTTATACCCAACCATTTGAAGCTGCATTGGAAGACATTTGGTCATAGTGCCTTCTTCTACTAGGTCAGTTATTAAGCACTTTCTCCTTTATGTTGATGAAATAATCCTCTATATTTGGCAGTTTGTTCAGAATTCTGGTTAAATTTTCTGAAATATTTTATATGTAAAATTTGTATTTGGGGGCTGGAGCGATAGCACAGTGGATAGGGCGTTTGTCTTGCACGCAGCCAACCCTGGTTGGATTCCCAGCATCCCATATGATTCCCTGAGCACCGCCAGGAGTGATTCCTGAGTGCATGAGCCAGGAGTAACCCCTTTGCATCGCTGGGTGTGACCTAAAAAAAGCAAAATAAATAAATAAATAAAATTTGTATTTGGTAATAATATTTGCTTAAAGTTATTGTACACTTAAAATTTGAAATATTTTCAATATGCTTTGTATACTATATATTTACACTGAAAATAATTGACTTTATTTTAATGTTTAGTATAGAGCTAAACCATAATCCTATAAAAGATGAAAAACCAAGCACGTGGAATTAAAAAAAATAGGAAAAGCAAAACAAAAATTAGCAAGTACAAGTGAGAAAACAATAAAGATTAGTAATAAGAAAAATAGGAGAGATTTAAATACTTCAGTAAAATATAATTTTACTTTGGTGACACTGTGACTACAAAACATGTGGTAGAATCTTAATATAGTAATTACTTTTTAAAGCTCTTTTTGTAGGGCTGCTCTATGAAATTTTTATACCATCATATTTAATAGTAAATAATAAATTAGTTTTAGTCAACAATCATATTTAATAGTTTGCTTTTATGCATGTATTCACCCATGCTTGTAACTATAGAAAAGATTTCTTTTAGCTTCCATGAGATTTACATAGAAACGTTTATCGCAGAGGACCGAGCTCACCCTGCTGGTGAAACAGACCATGTACACATTCAGTCTCCATCACCAGACAACTGAATGGCAGCAGTCATTTGAGAAAATGCTGCTGTTTTCTCCAATATCAGAATACAGTGTGGTGTGCTTTTTCTCTTCAGCATTTCTTACCTGCATGCATTCCTTAAAGCTATACTTTTATTCAAATAATTTATCAGACTATTTGAAGTGTGCTTCCACTTATAAAAGTTATATTTGCGTTTTCAGAGGAGTTCATTTGACCTTTTTTTGTACTTAAAACAATATTAATTTGAGGCTGGAGCCACAAATTAAGCTGCACAGCGGGTAGGGCATTTGCCTTGCACACGGCCAACCTGGGTTCGGTCGCCAGCATCCCATATGGTCCGCTGAGCACCGCCGGGAGTAACTCCTGGGTGCATAGCCAGGAGTAATACCTGTGCATCGCTAGGTATGTCCCCCCCAAAAAAGAAGTAATATTAATTTTAGGTAGCACTGTAGCAACGTCCACCAGTTGTCCATCGATTTGCTCGAGCGGGCCCAGTAATGTCTCCATTGTGACACTTGTTGTTACTGTGTTTGGCATATCAAATAGGCCACGGGTAGCTTGCCAAACTTTGACATGTGGGCGAGATGCTTTCGGTAGCTTGCCAGGCTCTCCGAGAACAAAGATAAATAGTATTATTTAGTATTATTTAGGAGTGAACATTTCATTTGAGCAAATCTTTGAGAACCTAGGAATTATTGAAAGTAAATAAAACAATCCTTTACACTTGTTCCCCTTAGTACTGTGAATCACTTAAAATATAGCTCAGTTTAAAAAATTAAATTTTTTCCTATTATTTTATATTTTATAGTATATCTGATGATGACAAACTTGATTCTGATTTTTCTGCCCCTAAAATAAACCTGAAAATTGAGTTATATGGCATAGTAATTGAATTTAAAGTTCAAATATTTATTTTTTGACTTGTTTTTTACTTTTTATTAGTGAAACACCATGAGGTACAGTTGTAGAAGTACACATTTTTGTGCTTGGATTTCAGTTATACAATTATTGAGTACCCATCTCTCCATCAGTGCCCATTCTCCACCTCCAGTGCTCCCAGTATCCCTCCCACCGCCCCATTCCCCCCATTCCATACCACCCCTGTGGCATTCCCATTTGTTTTCTCTCTCCTTTTGGGTATTGTGGTTTGCAAAAGAGGCATTGAGTGGCAATCTTGTTTGGTCTATAGTCTACTTTCAGCATGCTTCTCCCATCCTGGGAGGATCCTCCTAACACCCATTATTTGGTGCTCCCTTCTCTATCTGAGCTGCCTTTTCCCTTTCCCCCCAGCATGTGTGGATGGCCTCCAAGTCATGGAGTGAACCTCCTGGTACTTATCTCGGCTATTCTTCGTTGTTAGTCTCTTATTTTGTTACTTTAGATTCCCAGATAAACGCAATCTTTCTATGTCTGTCCCTCTCTTTTTGACTCATTTCGCTTAGCCTTGGAGTGTTTTTATTCGGGTCTCTTTTAGCTGGCACTCTTCTGGCTCCTTGGATCTGGATGTCTGCATTCTTTAACTTTGGGAACTGTTCAGCAAGATTTCTAAGAGTTTCATTGTATTGGTGGTGCTGTTTCTGTGCTGGTGATAGAGCCCAGGCCCATGTACATGAGGAGCAGATTCTTCATCGTTCAGCTTCTTCACCCCTCCCCCCACAACTCAGTTTAAATGTAAAGGTAAAGGTAAAGGTAAAGGCCCTCCCCTTGATCGTTGATTTGCTCGAGCGGGCCAGTAACATCTCCATTGGAGACTTTGTTGTTACTGTGTTTGGCATATCGAATACTCTCGGTAGTTTGCTGGGCTCTCTGAGAGGGGCGGAGGAATCGAACTCGGGTCGGCCATGTTGGCCGCTTGTAAGGCAAACTCCCTTATTTTAAGAAATTCATTTATATAGTACTTTTTAGAACTGAGCAAGTAAACATGTGAACAATTAAAGAGCTTTTTTAAAAAAATTTTATTGTATTTCAGTGCTATGGATCTTCTTGACTCAGTTGATATGATGAAACAAAATCTGCAAGATGGCAAATTCAAACCTGATGGATGTTTTTACAACAACACAAGAAAATAGTAAGCTTCCTTAAGTTTTTTTTTAATTTTTAAGAATACAAATAAATTTATTGGCATTTAATGATTTTTTGAATTAAAGATCTGCTGTAAGTTATTATTTGATTTATAGCTGGAAATAGAGTGACTTTTCTTTAAAAAAATTTTAAATTGACAGGGCCAGAGAGACAGTACAGCAGAAAGGGAGCTTGCCTTGCAGGCTTCTGACATGGGTCCATCTATGGTCCCTTGAACCCTCAGAAGTGATCCCTGAGCACAGAGCCAGGAAGAAGCCCTGAGCACAGCTAGCTGTGGCGCCAAAACAAAACAAGACAAAACCAAAAAAATTGACTTGTGGTAAGTTAATTCTAATTTACAATTAGTATTACTGAAGTATCATTTACTTATATCTTTTTGAATTGCTCAATTCTATATCACAGTTTGTTATATATCATTATCAATATAACATAATATCAGACACATTAAAACTGCATTATCAAACTTGTTTTTGAAAACCTAAAAATGTCAAGGAAGTCTATATGTTGCAATCCCTTTAGAAAATCCAAGCCTATAGTTACTCCTCTAAATTTTTTCCTTATTTCTAGAGCTGACAGTTGACTTATTAAAACTACTATTTAGGATTTAAATTACTAATTGGATTTAAATTATTATTTGGTCATTGTCATTGTCATTGTCATTGTCCTCCCGTTGTTCATCAATTTGCTCAAGCGGGCCCAGTAACATCTCCATTGTGAGACTTTGTTGTTACTGTGTTTGACATATCGAATACGTCACGGGTAGCTTGCCAGGCTTTGGTGTGCGGGCGAAATACTCTCGGTAGCTTGCAAGGCTCTCTGAGAGGGGCAGAGGAATCGAACTCGGGTCAGCCATGTTGGCTGCGTGCAAGGCAAACGCGCCACCCGCTGTGCTATCACTCCAGCCCTGGGTAATTTAAATATTACTCAAAATGTTACCAAAAATATTTCAATGATTTGATAGAGCTATATTATGTTTATTCTAATAAAACTCATTCCTTTGCTTATTTTCCAAAGAGAATGAGAAAATTATTGTATTAATTCAAAAAGGGTTGAATATAAGTAAATGTATAGGTAATGTTCACTTGGCATTGTATATTTAGAGAAAAATAATATAAAAATATTTAATGCTATTGGTTTGAGCATATTAAATGTATGGGTTTTTTTTTATTTGAATATGGGAATTCAGCTGGTAGAACAATTCTTGAAGTAAATTTTGCTCTCCAAGTTACAGATGTAATCATGGAAGCATATTGGAAAACATAGGCTAAAAATGAAGCAATCAAAACAACTATCTTAAAAACAAATAATAAACTAACAGTAACGAAGCCATCTTCTCTGCCCATCTTCTCTGAAAACTAAAAAGAAGGCCAGGAAGGCATCCGGGACTCTGGTTTGAATTCAGGGACGCCAATTTGCTCCCCAGGTCAGTATTAAACCCCACCTATGAAGAGCAACATCGTGGAATGAAGAGGAACAGCCATGTATTTCTTCACCTCTCCATAATTAATCATAGACATACACAGACATTCTAACTACAACAATGCACAAGAAACAACTTCAAATTACAACAGTCACAATAGTAAAGCAACACAGAAACCCACTAAACAGTGCAGATTCTAGCCCAGATGAACCAACCAGTAACAATGAGCTATATAACCTCTCTGATAAAGAATTTAGAATGAGATTGATGAAGATCCATAGGAAACTCAAAAAAACAATGGAGTGCACCGCCAATGAAACACAAGAGGATATGAGAGCAGAAATAAGGAAAATGCAAATGAAAATACAAGCATAAATGCCAGATCTAAAACCTGGAAGATGAAATGAAAAACTCACTGGGAAACCTCATTAACAGAGTAACAGCTTATGAACACAGAATCAGTGAACTCCAAGATGAGGTGCAGGAAATCTCCAGAAGACACCAGAAGATAGAAAATAGCCTCAAAATAAACCAATAGATGACAGGAGAACTTTGGGATAAATTCAACAACAATGGAAGAATCCTTGAGTTCCCAGAGGGACAGGGGAAAAAAACCTATGAAGAAGCAACTGTCAAGGCCATCATTTCTGAGTTCCCATAGCTGAACAGCACATGCACCCAAATCCAGGGGGCCCAACAGGTGCCAGCTAAAAGAAATAAAAATGAAAATACCATGAGATGCATCTTAATCAGAATGCTGAAAATGATAGAGATAGAATACTGAAAGAAAACATCACAAAAGGACATCACTTACAAAGGAGCATCCTTAATATGTACAACCAACTTATCGGATTAAATCTTCCATGCTTGAAGATAGTGGTGAAATACAGTGAATAAAATTCAATGAAACAAATGCCTCACCAAGAATACTTTACCCACCAGATTCTCATTCAGATTTTGAAGGAACAAAACACAACTTCACAGCTAAACTTCATAGACTTAAAGCCATTTAGATGGGTCACTTTAAGATAAGACAACCCCCACAGTCATAGCGAATTCTTACAAAAAGATGGCACAAGCCCTCCCCCCCTTAACGAAAATCTCTCTCAAAGTCAGTGGGCTAAATATACCAATTAAGAAAAACAGAATGGTAGGATGGATTAAAAAATTGAAACCAACACTCTGTTGTCTGCAAGAAACATATTTAAACAGCAAACATAGACTCAAAGTCAAAGGCTAGAAAACAATTGTTAAGGATATCACTTGATCACTTGACTTCCTGTTACTCATCGATTTGCTTGAGTGGTTGCCAGTCATGTCTCCATTTGTCCCTGTCAGGTGCTAGTGTAGCCCAATGGCATCTGTTCGTTCTAGGAACATGAAGAGCCTCAAACAGATTGTTCAGGGTCTTGATGAAGAAGTCTGACCATCTTGTAGGTGGGCGGCCACGCAATCTTTTGACATCCCGTGGAATCCAGTCGGTAATGGCTCTAGTCCAGTGGCAGTCTCCAAATATCATTACATGTCCAGCCCATCTGATTTTCGACGCCTTGGCAAACAAAACAGCATCCCTGATTCTTGACCATTGAAGGAGGTTGGAACTCCAGATTCTTTCTCTCATTTGAGTGAAAAGTGACACTCCATGCATAGCCCTTTCGATTCCTCTTTGGAAGACCCGAATAGCATTCTCATCCTGTTTTCATAGGGCCCAGGTCTCTGAGGCATATGTTAATGCAGGAAGAACAGTGGAATTGAAGAGATGTGCCCAGAGCCAGAGGTTCTTTGTCCTCTTAGTTATTTCTTTGATGTTCTTGAAGGCGTTCTAAGCCGCTCTCTTCCTCCTGCGCAACTCAGGTGCCAGGTCATTCGTCATGTTGAATTCTCGACATAGGTACGCATAACTGTTGCATTTGGAGATGGTCATTCCGTTGAGAGCGATTGGAACATCAGGAACAAGACTGTTTTTCACAACATTGTCTTCGTGAGATTCAGCTGTAGACCTACCTTTCCACACTCATGGTCAAAGTCGGCCAGCATTTGTGCCACTTGGCTAAAGTTTGGTGTTATTTAGAACGATGTCATCAGCAAAGCGGAGGTGATGTAGTTGCCGACCCTCTATCTTCACTCCCATTCCTTCCCATTCCAGTCATCACATGACGTTTCCGGGGGTGGCACTGAAGAGTTTCGGTGAAATGGTATCACCCTGCTGAACCCCTCTCTTGACATCGATGATCACTTCTTTGTAGAATGGTGAGATCCTGGTAGTGAATCCATAATACAGCTCACAGAGGACCCTGATTGATGTATTGAGTTTGAATGCCCTGATAGGCTAGGGCTTCAATGACTGCTTTGGTCTCAACAGAATCAAAGGCCTTCTTTAAATCAATAAACCTTAGGGAGAGCGGCATCTTGAACTCCCAAGAAACCTCAATGAGCTTGGTTATCGTGTGGATGCGGTCAATTGTGCTGAATCCTTTGCGGAACTTGGCTTGCTCGCATGGTTTTCCTTCATCTAGTGTTCTGTCAATCCTATTCGGGATGACTTAAGTGAACAGCTTGTAGATGACAGATAATAAGGCAGAACATGCGAAAAAAGAGGCATCGGAGGTGTCAGTGTCCTTGTCAACACGAACTTGGCCACAGCATTAATTCTTTTGAATGCCTTACAACCTGAATAGGACAATTACACTTGAATAGATGTGGCTCACTACTGGCAGTTTCTATCTTCGTTGTAAACGCACCAACATCCAATTATGATGAAGGAGTAATTGAGAAGTCCTACATGCAGTTGGAGAGGTTCTATAAAGAAGACCACACCTTCTATAAGATCATTGTTTGTGATTTTAATGCCAAGATAGGACCGAGAAGTTCAGCTGAAGAACTCCACATTGGGACCCATGGCCTAGAATGGAACAAACAGGGTGAGAGACTGTCTGACTTTATTGTGTCGACCAAGACAAAGACTATCCAGGGTAACTCACAGTTCCAGAAGGCTGAATCTAAACATTGGACATGAGAATAAAGACCAAGTTACCAGAAATTGTGGGATGTATCTAAAACTGTTATAAGAGGAATGTTTAGTAAGAATTCTGTAAGAATTCATCAGGAAGCAAGACCCACATATTCAGCTTAACTTCTCACTTTAAGATCTTGAGAAATGACTATCAAAAGGAGCTTAAACCAGGTGGCAAGAAGGAAATAAAAAAAAACAGTAAAAATGAACGAGCTGGAATCACAAAAGATAAGCCAAAAGATCAATGAAACCAAGATCTTGTTCTTGGAAAAAAAAAAGAAAGACAATAAACTGCTATCAAGACATACAAAGAAAGAGAGAGAGCCCCAATAAACTGAGAAATGAAGGGGAGACATCACAACAGAAACGACAGAAATTCAAAGAATCATCAGAGATTGTTTTGAGAATCTTCATGCAACAAAACAAGAGAAACTTGAAGAACCAGATAAATTCTAGTATTCCTATAAACTCCCAAGCCTGTACCAAATTTGGAATGCCTGAACAAACCTATTACTGTTGAAGAAATAGAAATGGTAATCAAATTCTTTCCAGAAACAAAAGCCCAGGCCAAGATGCATTCACTGGTGAATACTTTCCAAACTTTAAAGAGGACCTACTGTCAATCTTTATAAAGTTCTTCCAGAAAATTGAAGAAATAGAAACACTCCCAAACAATTTCTGTGAGAAAAATATCACCCTCATAACAAAAGCACAGATATTAAAAAAAAGTTAGAGAGAGAGAGAGAGAGAGGGAGAGAGAGAGAGAGAGGGAGAGAGAGAGAGAGAGAAAATTATAGTCTGATATCCCTGATGAGCATAACTGCAAAGATCCTTAACAAAATACTAATAAAACAAATCTAGCAGGTCATCAAAAAGATCATACACCATGACCAAGTAGGACTCCTCCCAAGGATGCAAAACTGATATAACATTTGTGATTCAATCAACATAATACACTGTATCAATAAAAGAAAAGATGACAATCATATAATCACATCAATCAATGCAGAGAAAGCATTCAACAAGATCCAGTACCCATTCATGATAAAAAACCCTCAACAAAATGGAAGTTGAAAGAAATTTTCTCAATATAATCAGTCATCTCACATAAGCCCACAGCAAGTATTATAGATGGCAAAAAACTAAAAACCTCTAAGATTAGTTACAAGACAAGATTGCCCAATCTCACAACTCCTATTTAATATACTACTGGAAGTACTGCTCATAGCAGTTAGGCAAAAAAAAAAAAAAAATCAAGGGCATCCAGATATGAAAGAAAAAAGTCAAGATTGAACTATTTGCAGAAAATAGGATACCACATTTAGAAAATTCTAAAGATTCTACAAAAAAATAACCTTCTAGGAGAAGCCATCTGCTGAAATCCTCAACTCTTTGGGAGGTAAGCAGTTAAAAAGAGCTTTGAATATTTTTTAATTAAATCATTAAATTGTTAGTGATTAATACCCTCTGAATTACTCATTATAATTTTGACATTCTTTTTATTTTTTGCATTCCTAAATAAAATATGTGAACAGTAACACTACCAATGTGTCTGAGTCCTTTTGCCCATGTTACCTCCTATCTGCCTCTTCTTCCTTTCCTTCCCTGTCCTTCTCAGGTTCTTTTCCTTCCCTTCCTTCTCAGGTCTATAATCCAGAGTAATCTAGGTGTTCCTCCTTTGATAGCTTGCATTATCTCTCTTCTGGAGCTTCCCTTCAGAGACTGGGGAAGTTCTGAGCTCTCTTCTACAAGCTACTTTTCTCCTTCCTCTTCATCCTCTTATCTAATATATTCTTGGCATCTATTGATATGATTTTTAATTTTTTTGTGTTGATGTAGTGCATTGCATTGATTGACTTGAGAATGTTAAATAATTTTTGGAGTTATGTTTTGTGATTATACTTGTGTTCTATCATGGAGAATGCCCTATGTGCATTGGAGAAGAATGTGTATACACACATACATATATATGTGTGTGTATATATTTATATAATATATGTATATATACTAAGTTCCTCTCTTCTGTTTCTCTCTTCAATTCCAGTCAATTCCAGTATTTCCGCTTTTAGTTTTAGCCTAGCTGATTTATAAAGTGGAGACAGAGTGGTGTTGAAATCTCTAACTGTTATTGTGCTGTCATCAATGTTCTTCAAGTCTATTGGTCATTTTATGAATTTTAAATGTGTTTAGGAATATGTGAGTTCTTTCTGATGTTCATATCCCTTCATCACTGAGAAATGGCCTTCTCGGTCTCTTAAAACCTTTTAATACTATAGTCAATGTTGTCTGATATCAGTATGGCCACCCAGCCTTTTTTTGGGCTTGTGTGCTTGAAATATTGTCTTCCAATCTTTGACTTTGAATCTGTTTGCCCTTACTGCTTAAATTTAATTCTTGCAAGCAGTAGAAGGTTGGACTCAATTTTTTAATCCATACTGACATTTGATGTTTCTTAATTGGTACATTTAGGCCTCCGACATTGAGTGTGATTATTGCCTTGGAGTTTGTACCGTCTTTTTGTAGAAATTTGGTCTATTTGTGAGATTTCTCTCATCTACGGTAGCCCTTTTCATTCTCTTTTTACAGCAGTTTTGAGTCATAAAGTTCCTGAACTGTTTCTTATCCGTGAAGTTGTGTATAGTTCCTTCAAATCTGAATGAGAGTCTGGCTGGGTAAAGTTGTTCATTGAGTTTAATTATCTCCCACCATTGTCTTGGGGCCTCATGTAAGAATTCTTCTGTCATTTGTACCAACACTCCTTTGCATGTCATTTATTCTTTAATCTTTAAGTGCTCTATACCTATCTAAGACATTCATCATTCTCACTAGTTTGTATCTTGAGTATTTTTAGTTGTATTTCTTTTACCTGGTACCCTTCAAGTCTCTTGGATCTGGGTGCTTGCCCCCTCCAGCTCTGGGAACTTCTCAGCAGTGATGTTTCTGATTGTTGCATCTTCACAAGAATCGCCTTCCTGTCCCTCTGGGACAATGATTATTTTTATGTTGTTCCTCTTGAATTAATTCCAGAGTTATCTTATCAACTGATCCTTCCACCAGTGCCCATTCTCCACCACCAATGTTCCCAGCATCCCCCCCATAATCCCCATCCCACCCCCCACTCCTGCCTCTGTAGCAGGTGGATAGTACCTTTTACTCTCTCTCTCCTTTAGGGTGTTGTGGTCTGCAATCCAGGTATTAAGTAGCCATAATGCTTGGTCTATAGTCTAGGAAGATGTGTGCTTAAAGTGGGTAAAGGATCAAATATGATGGCCTCTCAGTATCTATACTGCAAAACATAATGCTCAAAAGGGGAAGGAGAGAGAGATGGGGGAGGTAAAAGAGAGAGAGAGGGAAAGAGAAAGGGGGCTAGAAGGGAGAGAGAGAGATAGAGAGAGGGAGGGAGGGATGGAGGGAGGACTGGGGACACTGGTGCACTGGTGAGAAATGTACACTGGTGGAGGGACAGGTGTTTGAACATTTTATGACTGAAACCAGATCATGAAAACTTTGTAACTGTGTATATCAAGGTGATTCAATTAAAAAAAAAAGAGCTGGAATCCCCAAAACAATCCAAATGATCAATGAAATCAAGTGCTGGTTCTTTGAAAAAATAAACTAGATCAATAAACCATTGACAAGACTCTCAAAGAAAGAGAGAGAGGGAGAACCCTAATAAACTGAATCAGAAATGAAAGAGGTAACATCCCAACAGAAACTATGAAAATTCAAATCAGAGATTCCTTTGAGAATCTTTATGCCGTGAAATAAGAGAACTTTAAAGAAATGGATAAATTCCTGGACTCCTATATTCTCCCAAGGCTGAACCAAGATTTGGAAGAGGGAGGGAGTGAGAGAAATGGAGACAGACAGACAGACAGGATGGATTTGCATATGGAGAGCTGTAATTCTTTCCCACTTTCATCCTTTCTCTTCATTTAACCAACCTTGGTTGACTTCTCAGGATTTTTTTTGAGAATTACGAGGGCCTTTTTCAGTTAGAAAAACAAGATCTTCTAAGCCACAGATTCCCCTCACTCTGGAACTTTTTGCAAGATACTTGCTGCTTTTTACCTCTATAAAATGGAGGTTAATGTAGAATTCATTGAGCTGCTTTGGGATAGAGATTTTAAAAAATGATTAAGTTCCATTTTAAACAATACTATTTGGCTAATATAACAATTTAAACTTTGAATTTATTAAAAACAAACCTTGATTCACAAGTACATTGAGCTTTAACTCCACTAACCATGAATACGAAATGCATTCAAAGTACCATATCAGAGACAGCTCAATGAGACTGAGCACATGCTTTGTTATGTAGAAGACTCTGGATTGGGTTGGATCCTTGACACAGTAAGATCCCTCAAGCACCCCCAGAAGCAACTCCAAGCACAGAGCCTGGAGCTGCCAGCCCCTGCACACTACCACACAAGCAAAAAGCACCATATCAAGTACTGGGGAAATCATAATGGATGGCGAAATCCCTGTCTTCCAAGGGTTTACAACCTAACGGAAGATATATGTGCAATTAAATTACTCCAGGGCAGAAATGAGGGCTGTAAAAGAACTATGACAAAGTGGTGGAGAGGACATTCTGATCAAACCCTCCGAAGGCTAAATGCTGAGGACTTACTCTGAAAGGATTTCAATTTAAGGCCTGCCAAAGAGAACAAAAGGCAGATTCCAAGAGCATAGGATACATATGTTATCAAGATGCTTGAGTAAGTGGATGAGGGAAATACTGAGCAATGGTGAATCAGAGATGTGGGTGCGAGTCCGAGGGAAACTAAGCCTGAAGAGTAATCCTAGAGAGTCTGGACTTATCTGGAAGGGCAGTAAGAGGGACTTGTGTCTGTGAGCTCCAGGTACACTTGCAGTGCTTGTGAAAGGAGGGAGTGATTGCGATATCCTCTGGAGAGGCAAACACTGGGGCAAGAAAGACAACCTCTTAGAATACCGTGAATGCTATGAGGGGAAAGCGAGATTTCAATGTAAAAACACAGGATTAAGGGAGAGAGGAAGACATGCATCTCTGTCCGCTGGATCAATGCAAGTCAAACAAGCACCTGTCCCACACTTAAGAATAGGTACTTAAGTGTGGATGCTGGTGGTGGGAAATGTGCATTGGTGGAGGATGGATGGGTTGTTCGATCATTGTATGACTGAAGCTCAATCATGAAAGTTTTGTAACGGTATCTCATAGTGATTCAATAAAAAAAAATAATAAAGTTAAATTAAAAAAAATAGGAAATGAGAGCATGGCAGGTAGGACCCGTGTCCTGACCTGGGTTCGATCCCTGAGCACTACCAGGAGTGATTCCTAAGTGCAGCACCAGAAGTAACCCCAAAACAAACAGGACTGGAGATGTGGACCATCAGGGACACCCACGTCCATTCCCGCCTGGTGCATAAGCACTCAGAGCAAAGTCAGAATGCACAGCACAGAGAAAGCTTCCTGGGCCTCCCCTTGCAGTGCTGTGAAGGGAACATCTTCACATCTAAGGTCTTCTAGAAGTAGCTAAAGGGTTCACTCTCCAGCACTGTCAAAATTAACAATGATAAATCTTTTTTGCATACCTCAAGGAACTTAGTAGAAGAACAAATTAAAGCCAAAGTCAGTAGATGAAGGGAAAAAAATAAAAATTACAGTGGAAGTAAGGAAAATAGAAATGAAAAAAGATCATGTAAAAGATCAGTGAAATCACTACTCACAATGAGAAAGACAAATACAGGATGATCTCACTTATATATGGTATTCAAAGAAATACACCACAAGGAGAGAAATGTCAAAGACAAACCCATAGACTCTAACTCCCAAATTGAGCACACCAAGAGGCAGGGCAGGGTTGAAAGGTCCAGAGGACTATGGCTGAGGGATACTGTCACTTTGATGGACACAGGGTGGTGACATTATACTCCTAAAACATTTTAAAATGGAGGGCTTGACGCATAGCACAGTGGCTAAGATGCTTGCCTTATAGGTATATGGTCAAATGAGTTCCAATTCCATGTTGCCACATGTGCCAGGAAAGTTCTTGGCACCCAAACCACTGTCACATGTTGTGAGTAATAACCAAGAACCCAAGCAGCACAGTCAGAAAGTGTGAGCCCTGGGAACTCCAAACAGAGCACCACAGTGACCCCTCACCCTGTGAGCACTGCAGCTAGAGCCTGCATGCCTCAGCCAGAGGTACATGCTGGCAAGCAGAGATGCATGCACCACAGCCACAGGAGCACAAACCCAAGAGCCTGCAGCCTAATACTCGACCTGCTAGGAGCACCCCAGCAGAGTGAGTGATTTATCCTGACATATGATGCCCCATCAGCACCCCAGCAGACTATGTGAGCCCTGCACCCTGCCCGCAACCCCTGCCAGCATCACAGTGAGAACTGCGAGTGCCACAATAAGGCTGCATGTGGACCCCATATGGCAGATCAACAGCAACAAGGGGGAAGGTCAGGGGAGGGAATAAGAGTGTGTTTATAGAACCTCGGTGCCTGAGAACAGATGGCTGGATAAAGAAACTCTGGCACATCTACACCATGGAATACTATGCAGCTGTTAGGAAAAATGAAGCACGGAATTTTCTTGTAAATGGATGGACATGGAGAGTATCATGCTGAGTGAAAAGAGTCAGAAGGAGAGGGACTGACATAGAATGACTGCACTCATTTGTGGAATTAAAAGAAAAACAATATGAGACTAACACCTGAGGACAGTAGAAACAAGGGCCAGGAGGACAGGTCATGGTTGCAAGTTGGCTTCAAGTGCTGGGGAGAAGGAAGTTTGGATAAAAAAGGAACCACTATGACAAAGACAGTTGGAAGTGATCACTCTGAATAAGAACTGAATAAGAACTGCTGAAAGTAAGTAAAGGAACAAGCATGATGACCTCTCAGTATCTGTACTGCAAACCATAGTGCCCAAAGGAGAGAAAAAAGGAAAGTGCTTGCCATAGAGAGAGGCTGGGCATGGTTTGAGGGAAACTGGGGATACTAGTAGTGGGAAATATGCACTGGTGAAGGAATGGGTGTTGGAACATTGCATGACTGAAACCCAGTCATGAACAATTTTGTAACTATCTCCTGATGATTCAATTAAAATAAAAATTATTTAACACACATACACACACACACATTTTAGGCCACATCCAATGGTGCTCCAGGCTTACTCCTGGTTCCATGCCCAGGGATCACTCCTGGTTTGCGCAGGGGACCATATGGAGTGTCAGGGATCAAACCCAGGTAGGCCCCAGGCAAGAGAGGCACCATACCTGCTGCACTATGTCTCCTGCCTTCTCTAAAACAAAGACAAGTGTGTCAGGGGTTGGAGTGAGCTCGATGGATTGAGTGCATGCTGTGCATGCAGGCCAAAGCTTCACGGTTCCCTGAGCAATACCACCAGCAACTCCAGAGTACAGAGCCTGTGGTAACTGAGTATCTCCAGGTGTGGGACAAAAATCAGTGGGAGAAAGAGAGAGAAAAAGTGAGAGAGAGGAGAGGGAGAAGAGGGGGGAGAGAGAAAAGAGATAAAGGGACAAGAGAGGAGGGGGAGAGAGGAGGAGGAGGAGAGAAGAGGAGGGAGAAAGAGGAGAGAGAAGACAGGGAGAGAGAAAGAAAGAGAAGGGAGGAGAGAAAGAGAATGAGGGGGAGAGAGAGAAAGAAGAGAGAGAAGACAGGAGAGAGAGAGAAGACTGGAGAGTGAGAGGGGGGAGAGAGAAGGGAGAGGGGTGAGAGAAAGAAATGGAGAGGGAGAAAGAGGACAGACAAGAGAGAAAGAGAAAGAGAAGAGGGGAGGGAGAGAAAGAGAGAGAGAATGTGAGAAGAGAGAGCAGAGAGACAGCGCAGTGTACCCAAACTGCTCTAGAATCAGAACTATTAATGGTTTAGTGACAGGCCGTCTGAAGAAGGTCAATGGGCCATAGGGGCACAGGCCGGTCTCTGGAAGTGCAGACACCAGTGCTGACCTCTGTCCGGTCAGTTCCATTCACATTCTTTAACCAGTCATCTGTTAATGGGCACTCAGGTTTCTTCCCAGTTTCTGGCTATTATAAAGAGGAGCAGGGGATATTTTTCCATTTCCTCATGCCCTCTTTTATTTCCTGAAGAAGCATTTTGTAGTTTTCTTTGTATAGGTCCTTTACTTCACTAGTTAACCTGATTCCTAGGTACTTGATTTTCTGGGGTACTATTGTGAATGGGATTATTTTCTTTATGTCACTTTCTTCTCTCACTATTTGAGTATAGGAAAGCCATGAATTTTTGTGTATTGATTTTATAGCCTCCAACTTAACTATACAAGTCTGTTGTTTCAAGGAGTTTCTTGGTAGAGGTTTTAGGATTCTCTAAGTATAGTATCATATCACCTGCGAATAGTGAGAGCTTGATTTCTTCTTTCCCTACCTGGATGCCCTTAATATCTTCTTGTTGATTAATTGATATTGCAAGTAGTTCCAGTACTATATTGAACAATAGTGGAGAGAGTGGGCATCTTTGTCTCGTCCCTGATCTTAGGGGGAATGTTCTCAGTTTTTCCCCATTGAGGATGATGTTTCCTGTAGGTTTGTGGTAGATAGCCTTAACTATACTGACGGAAGTTCCCTCTATCCCCATTTTGGTGAGGGTTTTCGTCATAAACGGTTGCTGGATCTTGTCAAATGCTTTCTCTGCATCTATTGATATGATCATATTATTTTCATCTTTTCTTTTATTGATATGATGGATTATGTTGACGGATTTCTGAATGTTGAACCATCCTTGTATCACCGGGAAGAATCCCACTAGGTCATGGTGTATGATATTTTTGATGAGTTGTTGAATTCTATTTGCTACTATTTTGTTGAGAATCTTCGTATCCAGGTTCATCAGGAATATCAACCTGAGTTTTCTTTTTCTTGTGGTGTCTTTGTTTCCTTTTGGTATTAGAGAGATATGGGCTTCATAGAAACTGTTTGGGAGAGTCTCTGTTTTTTCAATTTCCTGGAAAATCTTGAGAAGAACCTACAATAGGTCCTCTTTAAATGTTTGGAAAAATTGGCTAGTGAATCCATCTGGACCTGGGCTTTTGTTATTGGGAAGACTTTTGATTACAGTTTCAATTTCCTTGATATGAGTAGGTCTATTCTGGTACACTGTATTTCTTGACTCAGCCTTTGGGGATAATAGGAATCCAGGAATTTATCCATTTCTTCTAGGTTCTCTTGTTTCGTGGCATACAGACTTTCAAAGTAGTCTCTGGTGATCTTTTGAATTTCTTTGGTTTCTGTTGTGATATCCCCATTCTTATTTCTGATTCGATTTATTAGCGTTCTCTCTCTCTGTTTCTTTGTGAGTGTTGCTAGTGGTTTATCTATCTTATTTATTTTTTTGAATAACCAGCTCTTGGTTTCATTGATTTTTCGAATTGCTTTTTTTTTTTTTTTTTGGTTTCCACGTCGTTGATTTCTGCTCCAAGTTTTATAGTCTCTTTCCTTCTGCACAATTTGCGCTCCTTCTGTTGATCCTTTTCTAAGATCTTGAGCTGTGAAGTCAGGTTGTTTAAGTGCATCCTTTCTTCTGTCCTGAGATATGCTTGCAGAGCTATAAATTTTCCCCTTCAAACGGTTTTTGCTGCATCCCATAAGTTTTGGTAGCTCGTGTCTTCATTCTCATTTGTTTTCAAGTATCTTTTGATTTCATCCTTGACTTCCCTCCTGATCCACTCGTTTTGAAGCATTGAGTTTTTTTATTTCCAGGTGTTTGATTTGGTTCTCCGTATCTGTGTGTGATTCACTCCTATTCTCAGTGCATCTTGGTCTGAAAAGATTGTTGATACTATTTCTATCTTCCTGATTCTATTTAGGTATGTTTTGTGGCCTAGCACATGGTCTATTTTGGAAAATGTTCCATGCATAATGGAGAAGAATGTGTATTCTTTCTTTTATGGATGCAAAGCCCTGTGCAGGTCTATACGCCCTCCCTCTTCTATTTCTTCTTTCAAAGCCAACGTTTCCTGGCTGAGTTTTGTTCTTGTTGATCTATCCAGAGGTGATAAGATGATGTTGAAATCTCCAGCTACTATTGTGTTGCTAGAAATGTCCTCCTTAAAATCTGTTAGCATTTGTTTTAAATATTTAGCTGTTCCTTCATTAGATGCATATACATTTGAGAGTGTGATTTCTTCCTGTTGTCCGTGACCCTTATGAAGAGAAAGTTGCCTTCGTTGTCTCTTCTAATCTTTTTCAATGCAAAATAAATGCTATCAGATATTAGTATGGCCACGCCAGCTTTTTTGAGGGAGCTGTTTGCTTGCAGGATTGTTTTCCATCCTTTGACATTGAGTCTGTGTTTGCTCTGGCTGTTGAGATGAGTTTCTTGTAAAGGTAAAAGGTAAAGGTAAAGGCCCTCCCTTGATCGTCGATTTGCTCGAGCGGGCCCAGTAACGTCTCTATTGGAGACTTTGTTGTTACTGTGTCTGGCATATCGAATACTCTCAGTAGCTTGCCGGGCTCTCCGAGAGGGGCGGAGGAATCGAACTCTGGTCGGCCATGTTGGCCGCATGTAAGGTGGACGCCCTACCCGCTGTGCTATCGCTCCAGCGGTTTCTTGTAGGCAGCAGAATGTTGGGTTCTCTCTCTGAATTCATTTTGCCATTCTGTGTCTCTTAATTGGTGAATTTAGACCGTTGACATTGAGAGAGATTATTGTTATGGAGTTTTGTGTCATCTTTCTGTAAGGGTGTGTTGTTATTGTAGGGTTTGTCTTGTCTTATAGTAGCCCCTTTAGCCCTTACTTTAGGTTTGGTTTTGAGTCTATAAAGTTCCTGAGCTGCTGTTTGTCTAGAAAATACTGTACCACTCCTTGAATTTTGAGTGAGAGTTTAGCTGGATAGAGAATTCTTGGTGAAGCATTCATTTCAGTGAGTTTTTTTTTCACTATAGATTGCCACTGCCTTCGGGCTTGGAGGGTTTCCCCTGATGGATCTGCTGTGAATCTAAGGGGTACTCCATTGTATGTGATTTTCTTCTTTGACCTTGCTGTTTGCAGTATTGTATCTCTATCAGGAGCATCAATCATTCTAACTATGATATGTCTTGGAGTGTTTTTGTTAGGGTCTCTTTTAGCTGGTACCCTTCGGGCTCCTTGAACCTGAATGGCTGCATTGTGGAGCTATGGGAATACTTCAGCAATGATTTGTTTCACCGTGGTTTTTTCATTGGGATTGTTTCCCTGGGCTTCTGGTAGTCCAATGATTCTAATGTTGTTCCTCTTGGAATCCTCTCCTAGGACTCTGATTCTCTGTAGAGCTAATTTGAGGTGCCTTGCCACTGTGTGTTGTTGCCTGTTGGTTTGGTGCAGCTGATCTTCCAGCTCACTGATTCTCTCTTCAGCTGCGGTCATTCTATTTTTGAGAGAAGAGACTGAATTTTTCATTTCATCTACAGAATCTTTTATTCATGACATTTCTGCTCTCATTTCCTAGCGCAATTTGTCAATTTTTTCTGTCATGTTACTGGATATCTGTCTAACTGTCTGATTGAGTTCATTGAACATTTTCCTGACTTCGTATCTGAATTCCTTTTCTGAGAGGTCCCTTAGGTGAACAGTATCGACGGATTCTTCTGCATTCTTTTTGTTGTCCTCCCCAAGTGGTGGGGATTTGCATTGTTTCTTCATGTTGCTGGGTTTGGGACGAGATCAGTGCAGTGTGAGCGGTGAAGAGGGAAAGACTGAGTCTCAGAGCTGCTTTTCTGCAGGTGTCTCTCTTTAAACACTTTAAAGATACAAAGTGCAAAAATATGGAAGACTAGTTAGAAATAAAAGTTCAATTAACAGCAATTATTTAGGTGATTTATAGATATATTTGTCTTTCATATAATTTTCAGTATGTTCTAGCTTTTCCAATCAGTATATAAGAGTTTCAGAAGTTAAGGGGGGGGAGGGTAAAGGTAAAGGTAAAAGGTAAAGGCCCTCCCGTTGATCATCGATTTGCTCGAGCGGGCCCAGTAACGTCTCCATTGGAGACTTTGTTGTTACTGTGTTTGGCATATCGAATATGTCACGGGGAGCTTGCCAGGCTCTGCCGTGCGGGCGAGATACTCTCGGTAGCTTACCAGGCTCTCCGAGAGGGGCGGAGGAATCGAACTCGGGTCGGCCATGTTGGTTGCATGCAAGGCTAATGCCCTGCCACTGTGCTAGGGGGGAGAGGTTATTTTGAATAATTAAAACTATGATTTAAATCATATAAATAAATCTAAGGATTCTTAGAATAGGGTTTAGGGTACAGTACATGGATTAAGGTACAAGCCTTGCATGAAAGCAAACTTGGTTTGATCCCTGACATCACAAAGTCTCCCAAGCATTTCCAGCTTCATCCCTGGGACCTGTAAATTCTGGTCTCGAGGCCCTTGACAACCAACAGAGTTGCCTGGCCAAACTCAAACTCTAAGGGCCCAAGCAGCATCCTGAAATGAACTTCATGCCCAGCTGTCCAGGAAATGCCAAGAAGGGTCCCAGATCTTCAGAGCACCATTTAGGCGGTAGTAGCAACATACATGCCCCCATATCCCCATGAAATATTCTTAGAATGAGTTCATCAGAGAAACTTGATTTTTTCACAATACTGAGTGAGACTCATTTGAAAACAGTTAAAACAGGATAAAACCATGAACATATCATCCTGAAAGGTAAGTTGTACTCCAACATTTGTTCACTTTAACTCGGGCCACTGGGAGAAAATGCAGCCAGAAATGAAACACTTCTCTTCTGCTAAAACAATGCCTGGGCATCAGCATAAACACACACACACACACACACCAAATATGGGTATTATTATTTGATTATTGCTTTTTATAATTGTTAATGTTCATGTTTAGCGTGTATAAAGTTACTGTACTTCCTTCCACCACCATCAAACCCCCAAAATGGCTTAGAAATAATTAAATGGTGCCAGATCAAGTTCACCTGACACAAAGCTATATGGCTGTAAAGTCAGCCACAAACAGTACTCCAGAGTTCAGAACTATATCTTATGTGGATGCACTGCAAAGGGGTACTTATGGATTACAAGGAGTCAGAGAAATTGAAAAGCCTCTAGAAGGATGAGAGAGTTAACTAACGCTTGATTCCAATGGTGAAGTTACACTTTTTAGAAAATGTTCACGTGGAGGAAAGAACAGGAGCACAGCTGAGATATTGAAACAAAAGCAAGTGTTACCCTAAGATGGAGAAGCTACACAATCACATTAGTAAATACAACTCAAATTAGCCGGGGTAAGAATGGCAAAATACTAAAGACGGAAAAAAAAAATTAGTAACCCAAAACAGTGATTAATGCTATACTTCAAACCCACTCACCAACCTACCACTGCTAAGGCAGTGAACTTGAAAAGGTGATGGTAAGTTAGACCTTGCTCTGTGTTAAATTTTAAGTATCTGGTCATTTAACTCAGATAAATTAAGCTCCACTCTGAGAAATTGTTCAGAAATATCACCGTTTCACATGTCTACAAAATAATCCTTTGTTTAAGCAAATCTCTACTGCCTCTGGCTAGAGCTCTACTATGGTGCAGTGATAACTCCACCCAGTGGAAGATCCCTAGGATGTCATCTAACAAATAGCCTCTCATTCCAGATTAGACAGAACACACATCATAATAAATAATGTTGAGTTTGATGGAATTTTTTATTTTGTTTTTCAACATTATTCCTGGTAGTGCTTGGGGGGCCTGGGATCTGTTCAGGGATTAAACTTGAGAATCTTGCGTGCACTCAGTCCATTATATTACTGATCCATAAAAATTCTTTTGTTTGGTTTGTTTTGGGGGCCACACCTGGGAGTACTCAGGAATTACTCTCAGTTATGTGCTCACATATCAGTCTTGGCCAGGTTGAAGGGACCATATGTAGTGCCAGGGATCGAACCTGGTTCGGTTGCATATAAGACAAGTGCTCAACCTATTGTACTATTGCTCCAGCCCCCCATAATGTTTCTTTCATTAATTACATTTCAGAGGTTGTATAGATAAATAATAACCAATAAACGAGAAAACTTTAAAGGAAAAACTGATAAAAATTGAGTAGAATAGAAGAGTATTATGTGACTCAATTAAGCTTTCATTCACCAAATACATAGTGACAGTCTGCTTCTCACTCACTGAGTCCAAACTGATATATCCTGTAACTTAGATATAAACAAAGTTGAAAAACTTAATAACGTGTTTCATGTAACCAAGTAACACCTTCATGAATATATCATCATTTGATAGTGAAAGAAGAAGCCTCAGTTTCCCCTTGCCAACAAGAGGTGTGTCCACTGTTTCCCCTCACCAGCAGTTACATTTCCCCCATTGATCTACTCCACCTCATCTGAAAGGCCAAATCTTAAACATTCCTGGAGCTCCCCAGGAACGTATTCTCCTGTCCTAGAATTAGGAGTCACAAGGCTAAGATAAGGAACAATACCTGAGGCAGATGACCCGAAAGATAAACCAGCATGACCACCCTGTAGATTCCCTGCATTCTCTGTTACACAAAGACCTGTTTTTTCTGTAAAATTCTCACAAAAAGAGCCATAGGCCCACACTATGTTCCCTCCCACTTTGGGAATCTCCTATTCCTTTCTCTTCTACTTATCAATAAACTTTTCTAATTTCTAACTCTGACAATCTTTCACGGTCATGGTCCTCCCGTTGTTCATTGATTTGCTCTAGGGGGCCCAGTAACGTCTCCATCATGAGACTTGTTGTTACTGTGTTTGGCATATTGAATATGCCACGGTTAGCTTGCCAGGCTCTGTCGGGCGGGCGAGATACTCTTAGTAGCTTGCCAGGCTCTGGAGAGGGGTGGAGGAATCGAACACCGGTGAGCCATGTTAGCTGTGGGTAAAGCAAACGCCCTACCCACTGTGCTATCACTCCAGCCTGAGAATCTTTAGTATTTAATGTTTTCATTCTTGAAAATATTGAAGAACCTGGATTCGTGAATGAACATAGAAACCCACTGCCGCCACTTCTGCTGCACCTGCAATAATAGTATTTGGGTGTGGGGTCAATTTGACCACGTCCAACAGTGCTCCTATTTTTCTGGCTGTCATGGAACACATGTGGTGCTTTGGATCTGAACTGGATCTGCAGCATGAAGGCAAGCACCCTACCTCCTGCTCTTTATAATTTGGATTTTGGTTCACACCTGGCTTTGCTCAGGGTTTACTCTTGGTGGACTCAGCGACCATATGGGATTCCAGGCATGGATCTCGGGTCCACATGGATCTCAGGTCCGCATGTTCAAGCGAAGATCCCTACCCATTGAACTATTTGTCCAGTCCTGAACCCTGTTGCTTTAGACGATAGTGGCAAAAGTCATTAAAATACATTCTGACTTTAGAATGTAGTGCTGGAGGGGAAATTCGGCCCCCCAACCGCCGCCCCCCAATACAGGCAATTTAATATGAGTGGAAATATGTGACATTTGGGAAATCTCTGGTGGAGGTCTGGATTATCCTGGCTCCGCATTGCCCCCTGGTGGTGGTTGGGGGATCATGTGTTGGGCTTGACAGGATGAGCGCTGTTCCGAGTGCGCAGGCGCAGTGCACTTACCGCACCCTCAGCGCCAAGTCCAGTCCCGCTGCTGGTGCAGGGCTAGCCGGGCTGTGTCGCTCTGACTCCGCTGGCTCCCGTCTGCTTGTGACCGGCCTCCGGTGTCCTCACATCCTGCGGGGGTCTCTGCAAAACCCCAGGCACGCGGGCGGTCGCAAGAGGGGAGCCGAGGGTGCGTCCCTGAGTGAGGAGGCTGTACAGGGTCGAACTCAGGGGTCCCAACGCGGCTCCCTCTGTCCGGCTCCAGCCGCGGATCTCCCGGTGCAGACCCCTGTCGCCCAGTGTAAACTCCAGTCAAGGTGCAGATCCTGGTCACCGTGCAGACGCCGGTTACTGGTGCAGACCCCGCTGCCCGTCCTCAGGCAGGCAGTGAGCAGTGGGTTGCTTCCCAGGCTACCCCGCACCTGGTGGGCGGCCTGCCCTGCTGTCACTCAGGGCTCCAATGTGCTCCCCTGCCCTGGACTCCTCCCTGTGCTCTCCTCTCCTGGGCTCCTCCCTAAGCTCCTTTCCCTGATTGTTGCAACTCCTTTTACCCTGGTGTCTCTAGGAATGATCACAGATTAACAGATGTTCATGGGCTCTCCTGGTGGCTCTCTCTGGCTGTGCAGTGCTCTTGAACCGCCTCCCCACCTGGGATGACCTTTGACTGAGGCCGACAGAGGAGAAAGGAGGGCCAAGCTGGTTGATAATCAGTTGCCTTATTCCATCTCTTGTCTCTCCCAAACTCTATCCACCACTCTCAACCCCCTCTGGCCATGACTCTCTGCCCAATTTTCCCCCAACTCTCTCCAACCTCTCTTTAACACACTCCACAATTCTCTCTCCAACCCTTGCTCGCTAACTCTGTCTCTTGCTCTGCCCACATCTCCAACTCTGCCTCTCTCCGACTCTACCTCTCTTTCTTTTTGCACCAACTCTCTGCAACCACAGTTTTTACCACCTCTTCTCCAACCAAGCCTCCCAAACCGTGCCTCTCCCCACCCCAGGTACAATTAACATGTTTTTCACGCCTTTCTGACCACCTGCAGCCCACCAGGGCAAAACAGCAATTAAGGTGTGTTTCTCCTCTGCTTAGACCAGAAAGTTAATTAACATCTTAATTCAACTTCCTAATAATTGCCATTCTGTATGGACAGAGGAATAAACACAATTAGGCTTGTAGGACAACTCTCCTGAGGACATCTCACCACAGACTCAGACTACAGTGCTCAGGCTGGATCAATCATTCGTAACCCCAGCAGGACCCAAATCTAGTTATAACTTTTGGATCATGACAGAATTTGTCCATGACCATGTTCTTAACTTATAGTTTAGATTAGGCAACTTTGGCCATGCCCGTTTTGATGCCAGGGTAGCTCAGCGCTTGCCCTGGTTCCATCCAGTCCCTCATTGGAGCCCTGATTTGGGGGATCTAGGCAGTAAGGGCAACTGAGGCTTAAGTTGAGAGAGCAGATGTCTAGGAGGTAATATTATCTGGAGTCAATCAACTCCCAAGTTACAAAAGCATGTCTTTTTAACTGTCTTCCTGTGTCCATACAAAAAGCCATTGCTCTGAGGTAGCTAACTATGCAAAGGACATTAAGAGAGAAAAACAATATTTAGAAGTCAGCAGAGTCTGATCAGGAGGCAAAGGTAATTGACAGGTTAAGGGAGCAATCAACAACCCCAAGCTCCCTGTGGCTGGGAAGGAAAGGCAAACCAATGTTCTCCTACAGGAGAGAAATTGGGGACATTGATTGTCGGAAATGTGCACTGATGAAGGGATGGATGTGGAACATTGTATGACTAAAACCAGATCATGAACAGCTTTGTACCTAGATCTAATGGTGATCCAATAAAAAAAAGAATAAAATAATGTGAATTGGATAGGGTAGGGTTCTGTAAAGTAAGTATTGGTTTGACTATGTTTAAAGTTGAAAAGAGAAAATAATACATAGGGCAATTGTTCATCTGAGGACAACAGGAAAGTTTAGGCCAAGTATTTGATATGGGATATTATAACAATGTGAATTAGGACGTGGTTGGGGTTATTAGAGAAAGAGTGTTGGTTCATTTGAGGCTAATTAAGCAGAGCATTTGGTGTGGGTCACTAAAAGAATATGGATTGCATTCAGGTTTGGGTTTGGATTAAAGTTTTGTTTGATAAGGGTTTGACTGCTTTTAAAACTGAAAATGAAGTAAAGTCTAGGGAGATTGTTCGGTTGAGGCTAATAGGTAAGTTTATGCCCAGACTTTAGGTTGGGTATTATAAGAATGTGGCTTTGCTGGTTTTGGTTTACTGTTATTAGTGTTTGGGTTCTGTTAAAGTAAGGATATAGACTGGGTTACTTGTACAAGTACAATGACTGTAGCACTATCCTCCAGTTGTTCATTGCTTGAGAGGGCACAAGTAACATCTCCATTGTGAGACTTGTTACCATTTTGGGAAAATAGAATATGCCATGGGTAGCTTGCCAAGCTCTGTCATGCGGGTAGGATACTCTCAGTAGCTTGCTGGGATCTTTGAGAGGGACGGAGGAATCGAACCTGGGTCAGCCACATGCAAGTCAAACGCCCTATCTACTGTGCTATCACTTCACCCACAAGTACTTGATGAGAGTAAAGTATAGGGAGATTGTTCGCTTAAGGCTAATAGATAAGGTTAGGTCAAGCCTTTGGTTAGGCTTATGACTAGTGTTCTGTTATAGTGAAGGTATAGGTTTGGCTATGTTTAATTTTGAAAATTGAAGTTAATTAGGTGGCAATTATTCAGTTGAGCCTATTAGGTAAGATTAGATTCAAACGTTGGTATGGGTTGTTAAAAGGATTTTCTAAAAGAATTGGACGAAACAGCTTTGATTGTGGAACTTCTCAAAAATTTTCAAAGATATGACAGTAGAGAAACAAAAACTTGCCACTATGTCTTGGAGTTTCTGGAGAGATGGTAGAGCAGTAAGACTGATCTGGGTTCAGTCACCCGAACCCCATCTGGTCTCACCAGGAGTAAGCCCTGAACATCAACCAGTGTGGCCCCTCCAAAATGAAAGAGCAAAAGCAAAATATGTCTTGGACTGAAGGTGAATTTCATGGCAGGGATTCTGAAGATAGAATGTAGTTTACAGTTGAAGGGATATTTTCCTCACTAGATCAATTAATTCTGTTCACACTTCTTTCATTGTGATCATCTTCAGCATGAAATAGCCAGATCTGAGTTAGCCCCTTAATTTATATCTGACAATGGAGGATAAAAACATGTATAAAAAAGGAACATTAAACCCCCTCAGCAAAACCCCTTTGGATACATACTGTTAAATAAGCATAGATCACCTGACTGTAATCAATGCAGAATTACTGGTGTGGATAAGATACCTTGAAACTAGGATTTTTATGGACGCCCTCTTCCTGAGTCTCTAGCCCTGCGACGTCTCCTGTCCTGTGTGCACACAGATCTCTCTTCGAGAGTCAACAGTCATTAGGATGCTGTCTGGAGTATAAAACAGCAGAAGGAACTGTTTATTTTAAATACTTAAGTGGGGGCCTGAAGAAATAGTATAGCACGTAGGGCACTTACCGTTCACATGGTGAACCCAGGCTCCACTTCAGGTATCCTATGTGGCTCCCTGAGCACTGTCAGGAGTGATCTCTGAGCCAGGACTAAGCTCTGAGCACAACTGAGTGTGACTCCAAAAGAAAACAAACAGAAAGAAATTTCCACTTGTGTGAGAAGTTGAAACTGCACTCAAGACAAGGCTTTCATTCTTGGTGGGTCCTGGCTTGAGCCACTTCTTCTGGGGTCTCCTGAGAAACTGTGCTCTAAATGAGGCAGGTGATGGGGCTGCTTCCAGGGGGAAGTTCCCTCACAGCCCTGAGTAGGCATGCTCCAGCAGGCTGAATCATCAGTGTTTAAAGGTGTGTGCTTGGGGAGGAAGGGCTCTCTGCAAGGAGGCAGCAAAGACCTTCTGAGGAAATAAAGAATCCTAATATAATCATGTATGAAAAAACATCAACGGCTAAGACCCAGAGACTATAAAAACCCAGCTCCCGGAAGCACGCGGCCACTAATCTTATTAACTCATTCTTACCTGGGAGAACCGGGCAGGCTACTGAGGGTGTCCTGCTCGCATGGTAGAGTCTGGCAAACTTCCCGTGTCCTACTCAATATGCCAAATACCAGAAAAAAAGTGATAGGTCTCATTCTCCTACCCCTGAAAGAGCATTGAATATGGATGGCTCTTTTAAAATCTCAGGGCTAGAAAGGAGACATTACTGGTGCCTGCTCGAGGCAATCGACGAACAACAGGCTGATCATGATCGTGATAATGATGGTCCTGGTAGCTGTAGAACCCGTGTCTGAAAGCCATTCTTTATTTTCAGTGACAAGATATTTGAAACCCAGGATATTATAGATTCTCAGGGAATTAGACTACAACATAGTTTTTCAAAACTACTTACAACTCTAATAATTGAGAAACAGTAGGAAAACAAATCTTCAGTGTTAAACATTTTAATTATTTGCACTTATTACTATTAATGAGGGCTGGAGCGATAGCACAGCGTGTACGGTGTTTGCCTTGAATGCGGGCGACCCAGCTTCGATTCCTCTGCCCCTCTAGGAGAGCCTGGCAAGCTACCGAGAGTATCTCGCCCGCACGGCATAGCCTGGCAAGCTGCCCGTGATGTATTCAATATGCCAAAAACAGTAACAACAAGCCTCACAATTTGTTGTGAGACATTACTAGTGCCGCTTGAGCAAATCGATGAACAACAGGAGGACAGTGCTATGGTGCTACTATTTAAGAAAAGTTAAGCATAAAATGTGTTTCCTAAAATATTTAGTGAATTTAAATTTATATAAAATTACATTGTAGAGAGGGAAGGGACAGACTAGACATGACAAAAATCAGTGGCAGAGGTGTTTGGACACATTAGTGGAGATGGAAGTGAATAACATATACCCCCAAAGCAGAAATATTAAAACAATTTGAGCTCAGTTGAGACACACCAAGAAGTGCTTGGGCTCCTCTTGGCTCTGTACTGAGGAGTCACTCTTGAATGCTCCAGTGAACGTACACTGTGCCGGGGACCAAGCCTGTGAGTTTACCCTACACTGCTGCTAAACCCTGGGAGACATCTGGGGCCTCCTGGGGCCTTATTGCCTCAGAAGGTGCCTGTCTGCTGCCCCATACAGGACTGCCCCTCTGTGGGTGCTGCGCCTGGGCAGAGGCCCGGGGCACCTCGGCTATGTTCCCCAGGAAGGCTATGTTGACTGCTGGGCCTGCAAGAGCACAGGACACAACCTGGCAGTGGTGCGGGGCTGGGCGTGTGTCTGGAAGCACATGGCCTTTGCGCCCCTCAGTATGCATGTGCAACCACTGGACTGGTTCCTCTCTTGGGGTTGGGGAGACTACCCATATGATGCTCAGATGATCTGGGGGCGCCATGAGCAATTCTTTATATTTCTAAAACATTTGGTACCATGATTTCTAATGCTCTTGCGATAGGGTTCCATGGACAAAGTGTCCCTCTAGCACACCAGCAACAGAGTGCCCACTGCCCTCTGCTATAGTGATAGGGGCCCATAGACACAGAGTCCTACACACCAGCACCAGACCACACACTGCCCACTGCTCACTGTCCACTGCTACAGAGATAGGGGACCATGGACACAGTGTCCTACACACCAGACCAGAGCGCCTGTCTGTCTGTCTGTCTGTCTGTCTGTCTGTCTGTCTGTCTGTCTCCCCCCACCCCATCTCATTTCCCTTTTAGGCAGTATGGTTAGCAATACTGTTACTGAAAGGGTATCATGCGTATCCCTTTACCTCCTTTCAGCACTGCTCACTGCTACAGTGGTAGATGTCCATGGACACAGTGTCCCTCCACCACACCAGCACCAGAGGGCCCACTGCCCACCCCAGCCATGGCTCCAGTCCCCTCTCCCCAGCCAGTTCCTCTCCCCCAGATTCTCTTCCCCTGCCACTCAGGAAACTCCACTCTGTAAGTCAGTTCTTAGTTTTTATAGTGTCTGGCATTTATTATTTCCTTATTATGTCTCTTTATATGCCACATATGAGGGATAGATCTATGCACACCTATGTAAACTTCATCAGTGGCAAGATGACAGCTGTCGAGGAACTGAACTCAGGGTGATGAGGGCAGAATGGAGACACAACTGGGTGTGGGGATTGAAGAAACAAAGGGTGAGGAGGAGGAGACCTAAAAAAGGTAGACAGAGGGAAGGCAGTAGCAGACCAGACACTGTTCCTGCGCATCGGTTCTTGGCAAGGAAAGCGTGTTTTGAAGACTGAGGTGGAGAGCCTTTGATCACCCAGAACAGACCACAGCAGTGGGGCACTGTGGAGGCGTGGAGAGATAAAGATGCAGGGGCGAGGGGAGCAGAGATGAGGACATGAACATCAGTGGCTGCCATCCCACTGCTCTGTGTTCTCCAGAAGAGGCAGCAAGCTCTCCAGATGAAAGGGAGAGGAGGAAGTGGATGTGCCTCTTTTCTAAATGGAATCACCATGAGATACAGTTACAAACTTTCATATTTGAGTTTCAGTCATACAATGATCGAACACCGATTCCTCCAGCAGTGCACATTTTCCACCACCAATGTCCCCATTATTCCTCGAGCCTAGCCTCTCCCTTCCTCTTTGGCAGACAATTTCCCCCATACTCTCTCTCTCTCTAGTTCTGGGCATTATGGTTTAAAATATAAATACTGAGAGGCTATCACATTCGGTCCTTTATCTACTTTCAGCATCCCGGACGACCTCTCCAACCATCATTGACCTACTGATCTCTTCTCTATTCCAATTGCCTTCTCCCCCATCTCACAAGGCAGGTTTCCAACTGTGGAGCAATCCTTCCTGGCCCTTGTGTCTACTCTCCTTGGGTGTCAGTCTTGACGGAGCACAGAACCTGAATAAGATGGTGCAAACAATGTGACAATGTAAGCATCCCCATCCCTGCAACAAGGAACACATACTTATCATGGCAAAGGGACTCCATGATGGAATTGAGGACCGGGAAATTGGAGATGTTCCTGGATCATGTCAGTGGGACCTATATCATCACAGGGTCCTTCAGCTGAAGGAGGCAGGAGACTTAGGTGAGCAAACAGATGCGGTGACAGAGAAAGACTCAGATTTGTTCCCTGAGTATGCCAGAAGGGGTACTGGGCCAGGAATGGTGGCAGCATCTGGAAGCTGGAATAGCCAAAGCGACCATGTGCCATACACCATCTAAAGGAATCAGAGGCTGCACCTCGATTTCAAACTTTCACTTCCAGCGACATCATAATGCATTTCCAGGGGCTGGAGAAATAGTATAGTGGATAGGGCATTAGCCTGGCATGTTGCCAATCCAGATTTTATTCCCACATCCCATATGGTCCCCGGAACACTGCCAGGAGTAATTCCTGAGTGCATGAGCCAGGAGTAACCCCTGTTCATCGCTGGGTGTGACCCAAAAATCATAACACAGTTCCACTATGTTATTCACCTACTTTGAGGTGAGCTGTCACAGCTTCCCTGGTGCCTGAGAGCTGGGCTAATCTTGGAGAGTGGGAATGTGCCAATCATCCTTTTCCCTAAAAATCCCACCAGGAGTCCTTGTAGCCTCCAACTCACTACCAGTCTCAGGCACTCAAAGGACAGAGGAGGTTTTCGGCATTTCAGTTACCCCCACCTCACTCTCCCACTCTCTAGCATTCCTAAAGAACAAGATTTCTCAGCCCAGATGAGCCTCAGCACTACCTCAGCCCCCTACCCACCAGCAAGAAAAGCCTCCTACTGTTTCCCTATGCTTCCTAACTTATCTTATTTTGTTCATCTCTCTCCCATAAATAAATACCCAACCCTGTTATTAAACACAAAAAATGTCAAATTTCCCCCACCAATGCATGCAACACAGAGAGCAGAACCAATCACCAGCACAACTCCCCTTTCAGGATCCATTCATTCTCCATGAGTCAGTTTTCTCCCGACCTTCCAGATCAGCACTCACCCTTCCGTTGGCCTCTCTCTCCTTGTGTACATTCACTCACACACCTTCCTATCCCTTGGTTATCCATTCACCTTTGTCCATCTATCCATCCATTCTCCCATCATTCTCATAGAAATCCCCGATCAGTCAATGACAGACCCACCATCTTCCCTGTTACCCTCCCACCTGGCTTCCAGTACTCATCTGCCATCTCATTAATACCTTTAGCCAACAAAAATACAGGAGAATATATTTAGTTCAGAGATAAAAAGGTAAGTAAAAGAAAAAGAATTATTTTAGAGCTAAACCTAGAAAATAATGTGAAGAAAATTCAGTAGGGAGATGAAATTATAGGGAGAATTTATTTAGCTGATACCAAAATTCAAGCCCCTCAGGAAAGGAGGAAAATGATAAACTCAAAGGAAAAATGCACTATTTCATGAATAAACAACAACTCAGGAACTTCGTAGACTCAAAACCAATCTTAAAAGAAGGACTAAAGGGGCTACTGTAAGACAAGACAAATCCCTACAAGCACAACAAACCTCTACAGAAAGATGGCAAAAAACCCATACAATAATCTCTCTCAACGTCAATTAAGAGACACAGAGTGGCAAAATGAATTAAAAACCTGAACCAAACATTCTGCTACCTACAGGAAACATATCTGAACAGCCAGAGCAAACACAGACTCAAAGTCAAAAGATAGAAAATAATCCTTCAAGCAAACAACTCCCTCAAAGAATCCATGGTGGCCATACTAATATCCAACAACAAAGATTTTAGGCTGAAAAAGATTATAGGGGACAACAAAGGGCATTTTTTTAATAATCAAGGAATATGTGCAGCAGGAAGAAAATCATGCTCCTAAACATATACGCATCAAATGAGGGACCACCAAAACACTTAAAACAACTTCTAAGAAACTTTAAGGAGGATATTGGTAGCAAAACAATAGTAGTTAGAGAATTCAACACCATCTTATCACCTCTGGGTAGATCAACAAGATTAAAACTCAGAAGGAAGACATGGAAGAATGCCTTTGGAGGAAGAATGGCTTTGAAGAATGGCTTTGAAGGAAGAAATGGAAGAGAGAGAAAGCTAATAGATGTATACAGGCCTTTCCATCCCCCAAAATGTGAATACACATTCTTTTGTGCAAATGCACATGGAACATTTTTCAAGATAGACTATGTGCTGGGTCCCAAAAGATACCTCAATAGAATCAGGAAGATAGAAATTGTATCCACTAACTTTTCAGACTGATGCATTGATGTCTTACAGAAAACCCTCATAAAGTTGTGTGGACACTAAATCATATAGAGCATGGGGCTGGGAGAACTGTCTGGAGATATTGCCTGGACATAAGGATCTTGGGTCAGAGAGATTGTTGGGTCAAAGTGCTGAGCATATGTTCTGCATGCAGGAGTAAAGGTCACTATCCGACACTGCAGGTCCCCTTAAAGCTAAAGGAGTGACACCCTCACCCCCAGAGTCAGAAATTTCCCTGAATACCTCTTGGTGTGGCCCAAACACACAGAGAAACACATACAGAGAAATGTTGTCTATAAAATCATAAAACACACAGAAGAAAAGTTAGGGGTTATATTCTGGGATTTCAACATTAGGGATATGTTCAGACACATCTCCAATGGGGAGGGAAAAGCAATCAAGAATACATGAATGGTGCGAGTTTCCAAATAAAGGAGTGGGCACACAAGTGGGACTCAAGTGTTTGGTGGCCGAGAGCCACCTTTCAGGCTAGATGACAGCAAGAGATGGACAAAGGATTGCGGGAACAGGGGAACTGGGCCCCAGACTTGTCAGTAGCCAGTTTATTTCTCTCTCCTCCCCAATGTAGTCTCATCTCTCTCCGTACTGCACAACCATCGTTGTACTTTTGCTCATAGTCCCAGTCTATCATACTTCCATCATCCTAGTTTCCTCATAGATCTCAAAGTCCTCTACTTCCAGTCATCGTTCTTGGATTCCTTGTCATCCTCCTAGTCCCCTCTTTCCCCTTACAGTATAAACTAAGTTAAGTAAAAGCCCTCCCGTTGATCATCAATTTGCTCGAGCGGGCCCAGTAACGTCTCCATTGGAGACTTTGTTGTTACTGTGTTAGGCATATCGAATACTCTCGGTAGTTTGCCGGGCTCTCCGAGAAGGACAGAGGGAATCGAACTCGGGTCGGCCATGTTGGCCGCTTGTGAGGCGAACGCCCGAGCCTCTGTGCTATCGCTCCAGCCACTCACTCACTAAATGACTAATCCATTATTGTGAATAACTTTATGAAAATAAAATTTAAAAAATTATTTTGCATACCAAAAACAAAAAACCCATTCCTGACAGGAACTACCTGTGATTTTGAACTCTCTCCAAATAGGCAAAAAGTAACAGAGCACCAAAGGCAATATAGATGCTAAACTATCAGGGATAAAGAAAACTTTAGGTTCAGGACACCATGCTCAGTTCCAGAAGTCGAGACGGGACAGACAAGGAAAGATTAAGGACCTTACTGTTTGTCTTAGTGTAAAGAAAACACCAAGAGAGGACAAATGTTCTCTGGATAACACAAATCGTTGCATCCCTAATACAGTTATCAGAATCTTCGTGCTTGGGTTGCATTACACAGTGCATAAAATCTCTACTCCACAATCCCAAATTTGGGGTTCTCTGCCAGCAGTGAGAGGGTTTTTCCCAGGCTTGCGTTCTCAATAAAATTCTTTGAGAACCTCACTTGAAGTCTGCGTATCTGCTGTTAGCTAGCACAAGGGAGTAGAAAGAAGCTCATTGTTCATCAACCATTGAAGGAATTGCCAGATGTAGCCCTTCTGCACATGGAATATGATTCTGTAGTTAACGTTTGAACTGTGGACATGAGCTGATGTAGGTGGACCAGGAAGAGCTGTTCTCAGTGAAAGAGGCCACAGAACGCTAGATGGCCAGAGTGTGGGAATCTAGAGGGAGAAAGGAATATGGGGTTCAAGACTCAAGGATCAATGGGAAGAGAAAGGGTGATGGCTGAGTGGAGGAGGTTATGGACACCTTCTGAGGATACGAGCTCTATTTTAAAGTGTGGTGAAATTGTTTTAAAAGGTATTTTGGAGCTGAAGAAGCAGTACAGATGATGGGGCAGTTGCTTTGAACATGGCCAACCTGGATTTGATTCCTGGCACTCCATATGGTCCCCTGAGCCCAGAAAGGAGTACTTCCTGGGCAGAGCCAGAGTAAGCTCCAGGAACCATTTTGTGTGACACTAAAACAAATCAAATTGAATGTTGAGAACTGGGAAAATTGTATACACATTAAGGTGCTTGTGTTGCATGTGCACAGCCCTCGTTCTACTGATGTCTAGCACCACGTTGTCCCCTGAACTAAACCAGGAGTGAGTCCTAGGACAAGGAGCTCTGTAGAGCAGTCACTGTTGGGTGTGACCCACGAACTCAGGGAAGAAATAGAAAGAGTCTGTCTCCCACATCTGTGAGAGCTCCTTTGTGTTGCTCTCTCCCATGCTGTGATTTTTCCCAGCATGATGCCCTCAATCTTTGATGTGCTTTTTGATGCATTCCAAGGAAAAGGCAGGAAACATGAGCCACGCCTATGTCCACAGAATTGGGTGGGTCTGGTGAAACTGAGCACATCTCCCAATGGGTGGGGAGGACTCCTCCCTGCTACAGGGATCACAATGTCTCACAGGACCCAACCCCTGTAACGCCCTTACCTGTTTTCATCTCAGGATTGTCCAAGGAGCATGAGTGACAGGAGATACCAAGAGTGTTTTCAATGAAATGAAATTTATTAACTATTTACACAATGACACAAAGGGGCGGCTCCAGCACAACCCCACCACTGGGCCCGCCAAACAATACACAAAAGTCCTAGCTGGATGAAGATCAGGTGGAAGACAAGTCTACTAGGGGCAGCCAGGCCCAGGAGGGAGCCCCCTGGTGTCCTACTGGATGCTGTACCCAACCTGTACTGGACTCCTCTGGGCTACAGCAGGCTGGAACCTTCTCTTTGGGGGCAGGGAAGGGCCCACCAGCTCCACAGTCAAGGCTGAGCCCCCAGACACCATGGGGTGCTCCCCAGGGAAGGGGGTCTTCTCAGTAGTGCCCAGTCCTGCGCTCCCACACAGAGGACGCTTCCTGGAAGGGGCAGCAGCAGGGGCAGCAGGATTGCAGGCCCTTCTTTGAGTGGGTTGGGTCTGAGAAGCCCCCCAGACCCTCGGGCAGAGGGGGCCAGTGTCTGAGCCAGGGTTCATGGGGAAGCCCCAGGGCAGAAGGCTGTGTTGAGAGGCCTGGAGGAAGGCCAGGCTGGGCAGCTCCTCCTCCTCCTCACTGGAGCCCTCTGCTGCCCCATGTGGCCCCTGGCCAGGAGGGGCCTCTCCCAGCATGAGGGAGACCCTGCTGTCCAGAGTAGGGGCAGCAAGGCCGGGACAGGGGGCCTGTTCTGCCTGAAGAGATGGGGATTCCAGGCTCCCCAAAGAGAGGACAGAGGCTCGAGGTGCCATCCCAGTGGCCTCAGCCTGCACAGGACTTGAGGTGTGTCCAAAGTCAGTCTCAGGGGGGCAGGATTCAGCCCTGGCCCCTGTCTTATGGCCCCAGGTAGGGGTTGGGTTGCAGTGACCTGCTGCACTCTCAGATGGACTTGAGTCCTTTGGAGTCAGCTGGTGTTGGGGACAAGCCTTCTGGACCTCCTTGTCCGGCACAGTCCGTAGACGCTTTTCCACAATCTGAAGGGAGGAAGGACAGTGTGGGAATGTGGGGGTGCAGGGTGGGACAGAGAGTGACCGCGACTCCTCCCAGAGTAGAAAACCCAGATCTCTGTCCCACTAAGGGCCCTCACCCCAGCCAACCCTTCTCTCAACCCATATTCATGTCCTCATCTTCCCTGAGGACTCAGAGGGAGGCCCCTGCCCATGGCCTGGGCAGGGAGGGCACCAAGTGACTAGGCCCCAGTGCTGGGCGCCCCTCCCTGACTCATGACCCACCTGCTGCTCGAAGTGCCCTGGGACCTGTCCCCTGTGTCCCCAGCAGGTTCTCTTTTCCAGCAATCACATGCAAAATGCCTCCTGTTTGCCGTGAGCCGCTAACCATTGCCTTACAGGAAACCCTCACATTATTCCCCTGGGTCCTGCATGGACCCCAGAGACCTATGTGCCTCACCTGTGTGGGCGTGAGTCCTTCCTCCTCCTCGAGCTCCTCAGCCAGGTCCAGGAGATCCAGCTGGGATTCTGGGGAGAGCAGGTGCGTCAGGAAGCTGGGGTGAATGACTGCCTCTACCTGGGAGGGGGAAGCGGGTGTGAGGGTTCTCGTAAGGACTAGGAAGGAATTAAGATGCAAACACACCCGTTCTCAGCACAGTGCAGGGTCTTGGACTGTTGCATAAAGTCTCTGTCATGTACACACATGACACAAATTCACACACTCTTCCACCTCTAGGCACATGTACATGTATCCCAACGATTCTGCGCAGAGCCCACACAGTGCACACAGATGGAGACACACAGAGATGTTTACACATCGACCAAACCCAGAAATTCACAAACTAGGGCCATGTTTGTACACAGGGAGACACATATGCACACATGCACACAAACACAAGTAGAAATATGTCACTACCAAGCCCTGGACAGAAGCAAGCCTGCGCCCTCCCCACCCTACAGCAGCGCCCAAAGCCCACCTTGGTGACAAAGGCCTCCTGGGAGCACAGCTCATACACATAGCTCAGGAGCCCCACGTCAGGGCAGGTCCCGGTTTCCTCCTGCTGCTCCTTCCTGCCTGCTGCCCTTAGGCCAAGCGGCGCCCTGCAGACTGTGTCGGGAGCCTTAAGCAGCTCGTCCATGATATCCATGTTCTCCTGCACGGTCTCAGGGGGGATCTCCTTGGGGGCCTTGGTTTGGGGGGCCCGCTGTGGTTTGTGCGTCTTGGGGCAGGCTGCCCGAGCCCGGGGTCTGGATTTCTTAGGGACACAGGCTGAGGAGGAAGAAGGAGAGAGGGACATGAGGGGACCCCGCGTCCATTGCCCGCAGACACACAGCACTGAGCACAGAAATGGGGACGGATACCTGTGGGCTGGATCAGGTCAGGTGTGTGTCTACATCTGTGTGTACTAGAATCCCATAACTGCGTGAAGGATGAGGGGGCCCTCAAAAGGAATAGGGGTCAACCGTGTCTCCAGGTTCTCCAACCCACTTCAAAGGTGAGTCTGACACCCTCAGGCAACGTGCTGTGTTCAGGGAGAGGGAGAAACCCAGGAACAGGGGGCCACTGAGCATAGACCTGGGTGTCCCCAGGAGAGTGAAGGCTCCCTGGCAGGGCAGGAACCCTAGCACCTTCCTGGGCCTATGAAAATTATCTGGGGAACAGGGTCGGTACCTGGCTGCTGGCCTAGCGGTGGGCCTGGAGCCCCCTGAGGCTCAGGCATGGGTGGGGCAGTGGTTGGCAGGCCCTGTACTCCGTTCATCCACTGCAGCTTCTGCGCTTCCATCTCTTCCTCAGCCTCAAACTCCATGAACCTGGTATGGGGAGCACAGACCCCATTGAGTTGGGCTGGCCTGGACCACACTGGATGAGGTAGGGACAGGAAACACTCATGGCCAAGCCCTCAGGAGGGTGGAGAATAGGTGGGCACAGACCCCAGTGCCCCCAGTGATTCCCCACATCAGCCTTTTGAGGTCACAGAAAATAAGGGACTGTGACCCTCAGACTGTGGTCAGGAGTCCCAGATTGGTGTGGGGAGAAGTGTCCTGGCCCCAGGAGGGACAATCTTCCGCAGGGGAAGGGCCTCACGGGGATGCCAAGGACCCCTTGGCCATCTGGGAGCAGCCCCAGAAGGCCGGTCCCGCAGCCAGCCCCAACCCCCACTCTCTGCCCAGGACTGACTTACTTGGCAGCCATGTTGTAGTAGATCATGCGGTCAAAATTGCTCGTGCCCTCCCATTCCCGCAGGGCCCGGCGCAGGCCTTCCTCCAGGCTCATGGTGGGCTTCAGGCGGGCCAGGGTGCGCAGCACCGGGCTGCAAGGACAAGCTCGGTCAGGGTCTGTATCTGCCAGGAGCCCCCGCTGCCCTACACCCATGCCTAGACCCCCGATGGCGGCCTGGTCTCCCCGCGCAGAGTTGACTCTGCCTCCCACACCGCAGCTCAGTGGCCATGCTGGTGTGATCCCTCAGCTCTGGGGATAGGTCATGAGATTCCAAGGCCGAGCAGTCATGGCCTGTCTGAACCCTGTTGCATCTGTGATGTGTCTGGTCTTAGGAACAGAATGTCTGTCCTACAGACCACAGGTCGGGACCAACCCTGATGAAGGGACTGAGTTGAAGCTTTAGGGCATGACTGGTCACTATGGGATTTGAGCCGAAACCCCGGGATGGCATTCCTGAGGTCATGCTGTCATGGACCCTACACTGGGGGTCACCCCAGTCCCTTCCTGTGAAGCTCCCATTAAGTCTAGGACACCCGAGGGACTTACATGAGGAAGCAGGAAACGGCCTCAGTGTCCGGAGTCTGAGCAAGGTACCTCCGGGTCAGGGCCTTGAAGCGCTGCCAGCGCCGAAAGTTCTCATAGACACTACTGGGGCTGCTGGAGGTTTCAGGTGATGCCTGGTTCCGGGTGGTGGCAGGACCACTCTCCCCACAAACCCACTGGGACAGTGGTCCACCACTGGATGGGAGGATGATGGGAATCACCTTGGCCACTGGCAGTGGAGCCTGAAGACGATAGTCTCCTGTCCCAGCCTGGGTGACAGTAGTAGCTGGGGTAGGCAATACGGTCTCCGTCACAGATGACACCAGGTAGATGGGTGCAGGATGCCCATTCACAGCAGATGGAACTTCTGGTCCCCCCCAGTTGAGTGAAGCTTGTGTCAGGGTGACAGGCTGGTTCTGGGCTGATTCCACAAGCCCCACCTCAGGGCGGACCTGCATGATGACCTTGCAAGGTTCAGGAACTCGGGGACCATGGCTGGCCCCTCCTGCCACCACAGGCATCATGGGGAAAGGTGACAGCACCAGGGGGTTGCCAGGAGCGATGGCCGAGGTCACCAGAGGGGGCATCTGGATCGGCTCCCAGGGTGGTGGCTGGGGGAGCCCTGGATTGAGAAAGGGCAAGACCCGGAATGCAAAGCCGGAGACCCCAAGGTTCATGGTCATCTCTGGGAGCAGCACAGGAGACACTGTGGAGAGGAGGGAGGGGAGTAAGAGGGAGACGGTGTAGGGGGGAGCAAGGCCTCACTGGCCCAACCATCTCTAGATCAGGGCCTTTGAAAGGAATGAGGTGGTGTGCCCTGTCTCAGCCCTGAATCCCAGGCAAAGGCCATCCCTCCCCTCCAGCTGGGTTATGCTTCGTGGAGATCCTAAGGCTAGGGTTCTTGTGTTCTGGGAGAGTTCCATCAGGGATGGCAGCAGGTGTGAAAATGGCCAGAGATTTCACCAGTCAGACACTTGGGGATGTTTCCAGAGTTCTGGAGCTGCTGATCATGTTAGATTGAAAATTGTTAACAACTTCTAAATAATCTAAGACTTTATCCCAGAGGCAGATACAGGATAATAAACATCAGGCATAAACCAGGTGCCAGGAAAGAAAATTATCTGCAACCATCATTACACAGGAGGAATTCACGCAGAGACTCGCCCTAGAGACGTCCCAGAGCCTGTGCGCATCATGCTCAGGACAGAGGCCCTGATGTCTCCAACTGCTCTGACGATGCTCTTTCTGCCTCAGTACACTCACCTCTCCGCAAGGAACAGACCTTCACAGACTTTTCTCAGGAAAAGCCCACATACCACACACACACACACACACACACACACACACACACACACACACACACAGAAACACACACTCATTCTCACAAAATCAAACATAGACTCACACATCCATTTATCCCTTGTCTGTGAAGGAAGTATGCAATTCTCAATCAATCTTCACTTCAGAGCTGAAATGCTTGCTGGGGCGGCACCATGAGATGCCAGACCATGGAAGAACAAACTTCACCAAAAGGAGAACAATCCAGAACAACTCAGGAAGCTGAGTCGTAACTACACTGAAGTCACCTGTCTTCCAACCTGCTGACCCAAGACAGCTGCTGGGCTCAGCCAGCAGAGAGTTTAAGTCTGCAGAAGTGTCAGGCTCTGACTGTGGCAGTTAGTCACTTGCAGCCCAGCTCTGGGGAGGACGCATCATGGCAGAAGTACACACAGACAGCCTCACTCAACAAGGTTCAGGCTGGACCATCTGGGCTGAGCTGTCCACATCAGGTTGAGCTCAGCCCAAGTCTAATTACTTCTAAACTTATTCTAGAGCACAGGAGGGGACATGGACTCAGCATGCCTGGGTCTTCCCTGTGCCTCCACAAAACAGTCCCTCCAGACACATGACAAATGGCCTTGTTCCCCCATACACCAGCGGGACACTCACATATAAAGCAGCCATATGCCTGCTGCCTCCCTCTGTCCATACCAATGACTTTCCCCCAGTTAATTTGACACACCTCCAAGGATGCCCTCCCAGACCCCTCAGGTTCTCCTGGGCTCCCTTTGCTGTACAGGTGAGCTATCTATGGAGCCCAGGTCTTTCTCCTCTTTCACCCACTCAAAACGTAGTGTTCCCAGTCAGGGTGACTATGAACCCAAACGATTTCAGAGTGGCAGAGACTTTCTCACATACACAGACACCCTCACAGGCTTACCTCCTCCTGACGCCATCGCCATTGATGAGGCCAGAGGTCACTGCAGTTTATCAGCCTTCACAACGGCAAAAATCAGGACCAGGATCAGAGAGTGAACTGCTCACGCAGACGCTCAGGATCCCAGTGGGTGAGGGTGAAGTTTGAATTCAAACCTCAGAATCTTGGGCCCAAGACATTCTGCAGTGGGGGAGGGGAGGGCCAGGAGGGCCTGGCTGGGGAAACATTCCATGAAGGGCTCTGATTGGACGGCCAGAACCAGAACTTTCCTTCAAACCGCTCAGAGGCAGAGCAGCTCACATGGCCTCTTCCAGCCACTTAGACAAAGTTTCCCGATTCTCAGCACACAGGTTGGCTTGGTCTTTGCTGTATCTCAATAATTTATCCACCAGTCTAGTTGTGTGCCCCTCAAATCTCTCTCCTTCCCCTCTTCCTGTTGACCTCCTTCAACAGAGTCTACGATTTCTTTGCAATATTCAGTCATTTGTGACTTGTGAACCCATGGAGGTCAAAAATTAAAAGGAGTTTTCCCAAGCAAATGCAGTGGGTTTTGCTTTTTTGTTTCTTTGTTTTGCTGATCCTTCATTAGGGTCCAATCCCTAGGACTGAAAGTAATGTAGATTTGTCTAACATGTTTGACTAGCTTTTTCAAAGTTTCTTTCTCCTGGAAGCTCTTATCCTTCCTGGAATAGCCATGAAGTTTCATGTTAAAACAGCTACGAAGCTCAAACTTACTTCTTTGCATTTGCAATACATTTTATGTATGATTTGCCTCCTAAATATAATGTTGAATTGAGGAATATCTTTAGTGGTTCAAAGCTAAGTTTTGCCAAAGGCTCAATGATGTGTTTTTAATGCATGGCTGGGTGTTCCCTTCAACTTCGCCTTGTAATACAATGCTCTCTCCCACACTAAACTGGTTTTCTGTTGTTAACATATTTCTAGACATGTACTATGAACTGAAACCCCTAAGGATCTCATTTTTATGAACTCATAACTGATTAAAAGTACATGTACGTTCTACTAGCTGGCATGTGTATTGATTTCTTTATATTGGTCAAACGGCTTCTCTCTTGTTCAGGAGACTCCATCCACACAGCATGAACTTCTGCAGTCCCTAACTGAATCCTTGTTATGCCTGAAAAGCCACCAATCTCGTGCATGACTGGCCGACATTTGCACCACTGCAGCCTGTAGGTGCGCGCGCATTGGGACTGTCCTGGCTCAGTTCTAAGCAGTTAGAGGTAACGGACACGCACGCGCACCTGCATCTCTCGCGGGGTCTGCAACTGCCAATGTCCTACAAGCTATGGGTGTAATGATTCCTCTTTGAGATAGTCGCACCCATGCCTATGTCGGGCTCAACAGAGGGGTATGTGGCACTGTCCAGCTGTCTCGGGGGCGCGTCTCCCCCAGGCTATGGCAGCGCCGCACGCCTGCGCCAGATCAGGTCCGGATCTGGACGCTGAGAGCTAGGGTGGTAAAGGACTCCTGGGACCATTCAAACTGCTACTTGGGGTCGGAGCGAATGTGCAACGGGGTAGGACCATTGCCTTGCTATGGCCAAACTGGCTTCTATCCTCTTCATCCCAGATGGTACCCTGAGTACCGCCAGAGTAATTCCTGAGTGCAAAGGAATTCCTCAGCACAGCCAGTGTGGCTTCAAACCAAAACAAAAGAATCCCAAAATACAACAGCAATAAAACAGCAGGAGCAAACAAAGCCCTACTACCATGTGGACCTTTTGTGTAGGATGCAAAAGCAAACACAAAGTTTTTCCTTATTGAAAACTTTAGCCCTGGAACATGAAAAAAGTCAGGTCACTCCTAAATGGGGAAAATGGGAAGCTCTGACATACATAGAAAATACATACATAGAAAAGCTTCACCTTTGTTTCCCAAAACGTTTTAGAAACCAAAAATTAGGTTCCATCACTATTTCTTCGTCAATAATTGAAACAGTTTTCTTGACTTAAAATATTGAAACAATCATAATCTGACATCCAATTGTTGTGCAATTGGTTGCCTGTTTGGCAAGAGATGCAAGAATTAAGTAAATATCGACAGAGATATGTAAGGTTCAGTTGAGCTTACAAAATTGACAGTGAAACTGTGTTTTTGTATATTGTAATGCCTTAAAAACCTCTTAAATGTGTGTTCATCATCTGCAGTATTTTTGGACACAGACACAGGCACTTCATTTATAGAGAACAGGTCCAGCCCATAAATAAATATATAAATATATAAATATTACATATATTACATTTATAGATTATATAAATATGTATTATATTTATATATTTCAGAGAGTCCGATAATCTACTGAGAGTATCCTGCCCACACTGCATCTTAGGCTATTCATCTTTGGATATTTTTTTCTTGTCAATTTTGTTTATTCTTCCAGAACCAACTGGTGAATTGGCTAATTATTCCTTTCATTTGAGAATTTTCTTATTTCTTATTTTTAATTTTATTTTTATAAATTAGTTCACAATATTTGATTAGATTTTATATTTGATCGCGAATCCCAGCACCATTACACATTCCCACTACCATATTTCGGATGTTTTCACCCCAAACCCCAACCCCTGCCCCATAGCAGAAACAAAATAATTTATTTTGCATTATTTGTTATGAATAAAATGCTAAAAATGCTCCAAAATATTTCTTTAGAGAAAAGTGTGTGAAGATTGTTGTATTTCACGCAGGAACCACTAAACCCTTGTATAAGAGATTATGAGCCTGTTGTTAAAGGTTCAGCCCTTTGTGCATAGATAATGGGCTGGAGCGATAGCACAGCGGTAGGGCGTTTGCCTTGCATGTGGCCGACCCGGGTTCAATTCCTTCGTCCCTCTCAAAGGCCCTGAAAGCTACTGAGAGTATCTTGCCCGCAAGGCAAAGCCTGGCAAGCTACCCGCGATTTCTTTGATATGCCAAAGAAAGTAACAACAAGTCACAAAATGGAGACATTACTGGGCTGCTGGAGCAAATCCATGAACAATGGGAGGACAGGAACAGTGATATACATATATATATATATATATGTGTGTGTGTGTGTGTGTGTGTGAGTGTGTGTGTGTGTGTGTGTGTGTGTGTGTGTGTAAAGATATATTTCCCTCAAGAATTGGTTGCCTTCATCAAATGTGGTGTGCCAATCTTGGAAGATGGGTTGTGTCAGGTATGAAATGCAGCCGCACGGTCGAGGAATAGGTTCAGTCATGGGTGAGGCTCTGCCTGAACATGTGAAGAGCAGCCGTGACCATGGCAGCGGTTGAAATCTGGAGGTTTTTGGCTGCCAGGGCTTGACGTAGGCCTTCAGTGCTGTGAAATTTCTCTTAACTCGGCAGCATGTCACATGTTTTAGAAAGATGTGTTTCCTTTTTTATTTGTGTCATTTTTCCCCCTCTAATTTCCACTTTAGAGATAGCCTGGCAAGCTATCCGTGATCTATGCCAAATAGACCAAATTGATATGCCAAATCCAGTAATAAATGGATCTCATTCCCCTAGCCCTGATTATGCAGAGTCGAGAAGGATATGGAAGGAGAAGCTGATAAAACACCAAGGCAGACATGGGCTGCCAAAACGCAGAAAAACAAAAATGATTGTCTGTACTTTTAATGCTCGTATGCTGGCATCTGCTGCATCCATTGAAGACCTTATGGTACAAGCACGAAAGATCAAGTACGACATCATTGGTCTGACCGAAACGAGAAGACATCAATCCCATCATGCTGTTTTCGACACTGGAGAAGAACTGTTCCTTGGAACATGTGATAAAAGAGGCGTCGGTGGTGTCGGTATCCTTGTCAACACAAACTTAGTCACAAGCATTGATTCATTTGAATGCCTAACAACCCGAATCGGACGATTACACTTGAATAAATGTGGCTCACTACCGGCAGTTTCTATCTTTGTTGTCTACGCACCAACATCCAGTTATGGTGAAAAAGAAACTGAGAAATTCTACATGGAGCTGGAGAAATTCTATAAAGAAGATCACACCTTCTACAAGATCATTGTCGATGATTTTAATGCCAAGATAGGACCAAGAAGATCAGTCGATGAACTCCACATCGGAACCCATGGCCTGGAATGGAACGAACAAGGTGACAGACTGTCTGAGTTCATCATGTCAACCAAAACCTTCCATGGTAACTCACAATTCCAAAAGGCTGAATCTAAACGTTGGACATGGGAGTCTCCCGATGGACGGTTCCACAATGAAATAGACCACATCATATTCAATCGGCGGTTTTGCCTAACCGATGTTGCTGTTGTCCCAAAATTCCAAACGGGATCAGACCACCGTCTTCTTCGTGCAAAATTCTACCTCACAGAACGAGGAGAAAAGAATGCAAGGTTTAAGAAGAAGACTCCCAGAACAACCACCAACTGGGAACTCTTTGGCTCTGTTGCAGCAACATGGGAAGATGCCGTCATTGACAACATTGATGAGGAATACGATCGAATGATTCAGCACCTCCATGATTGTGCAAGGAATGCCAAGAGAGAGATAACCACAAAAAACCGTCTTTCTTCGAACACTCTTGAACTTATTCGCCAATGTGGCGTGGCACGTGCCTCAGGCAACCACAAGCAAACGTCCGAACTGGCAAAACAGTGCAGAAAAGCCATCAAGGATAACCTCAAAAACAGGAGAGCAGCAGTACTGGTAGATGCAGCAGAAGCTAGGAAAAACATTCGTAATGCCCGCCTGTCCTTCACCAACTACAAAACCAAGATGACTGCCCTCCAACATCATGATGGATCTATCACATCTTCCAGAAGGGCAATGGAGAAGATTATTCATGAATTCTACTCAGATCTCTTTAATAGCCACATCCACTTGCCCACATACCACATACCACATGATGGATATGTCGTTCCCAATGTTCTCCCTTCCGAAATCCAACATGCCATCTCGTCGGTAAAGAAACAAAAAGCACCTGGCCCAGACAAGATCAGACCTGAACACCTGAAGAACTTACCATCAGTACTCATCAATACATTAGCTCGACTCTTCACACGCTACCTGTCTGAATGCAAGGTTCCATCCCAATGGAAAACCAGCAAGACTGTACTACTATACAAGAAAGGAGACATCCACGACATTGGCAACTATCGCCCAATCTGCCTATTGTCTGTCATCTACAAACTATTCACTCGAGTCATCCTGAATAGGATTAGCAGAACACTAGATGAAGGACAACCATGTGAACAAGCTGGATTCCGAAAAGGATTCAGTACCATCGACCATATCCACACAATAACCAAGCTCATTGAGGTATCTCGGGAGTTCAAGATGCCGCTCTGTCTAACATTCATTGATTTAAAGAAGGCCTTTGATTCTGTTGAGACGGAAGCGGTCATGGAAGCCCTAGCCAATCAGGGCGTACAAACTCAATACATCAGGATCCTTCGTGAGCTCTATTGCGGATTCACTACCAAGATCTCACCATTCTACAAAGAAGTAATCATCCATATCAAGAGAGGGGTTCGGCAGGGTGATACCATTTCACCAAAACTCTTCAGTGCCACCCTCAAGAACATCATGCGACGACTAGAATGGGAAAACATGGGAGTGAAGATAGATGGTCGGCAACTACACCACCTCCGCTTTGCTGATGACATCGTTTTAATAACACCAAACATCAGCCAAGCGGCACAAATGCTTGCGGACTTTGACCGTGAGTGTGGAAAGGTTGGACTACAGCTGAATCTTACGAAGACAATGTTTATGAGAAACAGCCTTGTTCCTGACGCTCCATTCGCTCTCAACGGAACCAGCATCTCCAAATGCAACAGTTATATATACCTAGGTCGAGAAATCAACATGACGAATGACCTGGCACCTGAGTTACGCAGGAGGAAGAGAGCAGCTTGGAATGCCTTCAAGAGCATTGAAGAAATAACTAAAAGGACAAAGAACCTCCAGCTACGAGCACATCTCTTTGATTCCACTATTCTTCCTGCATTAACATATGTCTCAGAGACCTGGACCCTACGAAAACAGGATGAGAACACTATTCGGGTCTCTCAAAGAGGAATCGAAAGAACTATGCTTGGAATATCACGATTCACTCAAATGAGAGATAGAATCCGGAGTTCTGATCTTCGTCAACGCTCAAGAATCAGAGACGCTGTCTCATTTGCCAAGACATCAAAAATCAGATGGGCTGGACATGTAATGAGGTTTACAGACAACCGCTGGACTAGAGCCATTACTGATTGGATTCCACGAGACATCAAAAGATCACGTGGACGCCCACCTATAAGATGGTCAGACTTCTTCGTCAAGACCCTAAATGATCGGTTTGAGGCTCTACATGTTCCTAAAACGAACAGATACCATTGGGCTACGCTAGCACGCAACCGGGATGAATGGAGACGTTACTGGCACCCGCTCGAATAAATCGATGAATAACGGGGATTAAGTGATTAAGTGATTAAGTGAATTTCCACTTAACTTTCATTCTCGTACCATTGGCTGTTCAGAGTTTTTTTTATTTTCATGCATATATGTAGTTCTAATTTTTCTTTATGATTAATTTTTACTTTCTTGCAATTGTGTTCACATTAGTTACTTGGCATGTTTTAGATCTTCTTGAAATTGCTAAGAAAATTTTTGTGGTCTGAAAAATGATCAGTCCTAGCAAATATCCCATGTGCACTTTGGAAGATTGTGATGTATTGATTGCTTTATATATATATAGTAAATAAGTATGCCTGTATATTTTTCCTTCATTGCTTTGAATTTGATTTCTGATTCTCTGGCTCTGCTGTGTTGCTTGTGCTCTGGGTTATTTGCACTCCGACTCTATAGGTGGAGACCCCAGTAGATTGTTGTGTTCCCTTCCACCCATTCCGGGCTTGAATGAGCCCTAAATACACCAGGAGACCAGCAACCACTGCCATCTAGCTCCCAAGTGGGTTGAACACCAAAGGAGTTTATGGATGTCTAAGATGGTTAAAATAATAAGCCTGTGTGCATAGTTTGAGTCATGTGAAAGCTAGAGAGAATTTTTCTCATTGCAAACCATCACTACTTCAGTCAGTAGCATTTCAAGTCCTCCTAAGTGAGGATGATGAGTGACAGGTCTAAGGTTAATCTTTGCAGGTCATGTGTGCCTTCCCTGTTAACAAATAATTAATGACCAACAGTTCTAACCACTGCTTTTTTGGGGGAACAGTATTTATTATTACAGTTATTGCAGTTCATCCCACCAAAATGCACAAGACATTCCAACATTCCACCACTATCCATGTGCTACTTCCAGCTTCACCTCTTGTTTTATCCAACTCCTCCCCTAAGTGCATGGTAATCTCAGGTTTGGAATTCAAGGTTAAGGGGTTGCCATATTTGACACTCTCTACTTCCTTGTTTTCTGACTCCCAATATCACACATGACAGAGATTGTGTGAGTTTTGTCTTAATGTCTCTTACTTATTTCAACTAACTTACTTATTGAAATTAAGGCTTTTGTCTTAATCCCTCTGACTTATTCCAGCTCCAGTCATAGATATCATTATTTTGTAATAGCTTAGTAAAATTGCATTGTGTATATCTGCATGTGTGCACGTGTGTCCTAACTTCTTTATTCATCCATCATTGATGTTTGGGTTGTCTCCATATCCTGGCTATTCTAATTAGGGCTTCGATGAACACAGGTATACATATATTTTTTCAAATTAATATTTTTTGTTTTTAGTGGGGCAATGCCAACAAGTGAAATCGCTGAACCTTTTTGAAATTACATTTTTATTGTTTTGGTGAAATCTCTGGAGTGTTTACCCTAGAAGTTGAACGAGTTCAGTTTCCCAGTGAGGGATCCTTTTTTACATTCCTGCCAACAGTAGTTGTTTCTAGTCTTTGTGACATATGCCATTTTCACTGGTGTGTGATAATATCTCATTGTTTTGACTTGCAATATCCTCGTAATATTTGATACTTATCATGTTTTCATACACTTATTGATCATTTATATGTCCCCTTTGTGGGTGGGTCTCACTTCTCTCCTTTTTTGATGTGATGATTTGGGTTTTTTTGAGCTTTTGCATGCTTTATACATCTTGATACTGGTCCTTTATTTGTTATATGTTTGAAAATATTTTCTCCCACTCAGTAGGGCAGTTTTAAAATTTTATCTCAAGTTTCATTTGTTCTGTAATCACTTGTACATTTGTTTTAATCCCCTTTGTATTTTTATTTCTTTTACCAGTGAAATCAAACCATTGCACACAGCTATGAGGTTCCTTTCCTAGACAGGTCTGTAAATTCTTTCAAAAATGTATCCTATAGTCGATGTGACATCTGCACTTATTTGTTCATTGCATCACTCTTTACAATAACCAGAAACTGGAAGAAACCTGAATGCCCAAGAACAGATGAGTGGTTAAAGAAACTTTGGTACATCTACACAATGGAGTACTATGTAGCTGCTAGAAAAGATGAAGTCATGAAATTTACATATGTGGTACAACATGGAAAGTATCATGCTAAGTGAAATGAGTCAGAAAGAGAGGGTTAGACATAGAAAGACTGCATTCATCTGGGGGATATAAAGTAACAAAATATGAGATTAATACCCAAGAATAGCTGAGATCAGCACCAGGAGGATTGCTCCATAGCTTAGAGGCCAGCCAGGTATTCTAGAGGAAAGGGCAGCTCAGATAGAGAAGGGAGCACCAAATAAAGGGTGTTTGGAGGATCCTCCCAGGAGGGGAGATGCATGTCGAAAGTAGACAATGGACTGAACATGTTTGCCACTCAATGCCTCTTTTGCAGACCACAACACCAAAAAGGAGAGAGAGAACACAAGGGATTGCCATGCCACAGAGGCAGGGTGGGATGGGGGGGATGGGGGTGGGGGGATATTATCCATAGTAGTGGAAAATGGGTGCTGGTGGAGGGATGGGTATCTGATCATTGTATAATCGAAAGCCAAGCACAAAGAATTGTAAATCTACAACTGTACCTCATGGTGTTTCACTAATAAAAAAAAAGTTAATAAATAAATAAATAAATAAATGTATTGTATGGATTATGGTCCAATTTCAAAGTCTATATTTGAATTAAATTCTCACTTTGAATTAAGTTTGGGTGGATATGAGATACGTATATCTTTCTCTTTTTTTACATTTTTTCCCCAGTTTTGCACACATGTTAGTTGAAGAGGACTTGCCTGCCCCACTTCATGTACCTAGCAAATTTGTCATAGATTTTTCAATAAATATGTGAATTATATCTGTGTGCTGTCAATTCTACCCCATGGCCCTGAGAGTTTGCTTTTTTTTCAATAGATCACAATTTTGATTACTATGTTTTGCAACGTTGCTTCTGACCTTATCTTTAATGTGCCCCCTTCCAATCTTGATTCTTCCTATATCTTCCTATCTTATTAGTTAACCATATAGTCTTAGGCTATCCCCACCACCACCACCACCTCCAGTTAACTAATTTTCACCCATGGCCCTTTTGGGTATTTCTGGGATCTCACTGACAACCGTACATCCTATAGTGGGAAAATTTACTATAGTACAATATTAAGCCAGGAAAAGCAATACTTCCCTCCTTTTTTCTTAGAATTGCTTTTAGTTCTCAGGGAGTTTTATGATTCTGTATTAATTTCACTAAAAGTTTTTCTAAATTGTTGATGAATGTCATCAGAATCTTGAACAACTGCATTAAATATGTATAATTTGGGTATTATCATTTGGGCAATGTTAATTTTTCATACCCATAAACATGTAGTATTTTCCCATTCCCGGGGTTCCTTTCCTTTTCCTTTGTAAAATGAATGATAATACTCATGTAGTTTTTTACATTTGTTGTGAATATTAGTTTGATTTCTAGGTTATTTTTTTTTGCATCACTCCCAGAGGAGCTCAGGTCTTACTGCTGGCTCAGTGATTGTGAGTGACACCCAGGGGGCTTGGGAAAATATGTGGGTGCTGAAGATCTAATTTGCCTTGGCTGTGTGTTAGTGAATCCATTTTGGATCTGTAGTTTTGCTTGGGGAGTTTTTTACTGATTTTTTTTCATTTTAAGTTTTGTTTGGGGTCTACACTAGCAGTGCTCAGGGCTTACTCCTAGCTCTGTACACAGAGGTCACTCCTGGTGGGACTTGGAGGATTCTGGGTGATATTGAATATTGGATCCAAGTTAGCATCATGCAAGAAAGTACCTTACCCACTACACTATTGCATTTGTTTCTTTACTGTCCTTCTAGAAATTCTATAATTCAGTGATTTTTCTCTTCTGTTGTCAGTTAAATAGCTTACATTATTTATTTAAAAATTTTCTTTTCTAGACCTCTTTTTTATTTATTTGTGGGCCACATCCACTGGTGCTCTGGGCTTATCCTGGCTCTGCATGCAGAGAACAATCCTGGCTGGCTAAGCAGACCACATGGGGAACAAGGGATCAAACAGATCAGTCATGTGCAAGGAAGTGTCCTACCTGGTTTGCTATATTTCTGGCCTCCATCTCTTGCTTATTGATGAGGACATGTGTACTGTCTTTTAAAAAAATTATTGAATCACTGTGAGACAGTGACAAAGCTTCCCTGTTTGAGTTTCAGTCATACAAGGATCAAACTCCCATCCATCCACCAATGCACATCTTCCACCACCAATGTCCCCAGTATCCCCACCTTCCTACCCCTCCCCTCCCTCTATGGCAGACAATTTCCCCTCTGCTCCCTTTTGAATTGCTTGTTATGATTCACTTAAGAGGTCTCGTGGTCACAAGAGCCTTAGCGTGCTCTTGGAATTCTAACGTTCTAGATAAGTGGGGTGTGTAAAATCTCTGCAGCAAGCTGCTTGATTAGAGATTCTTTTTGTGTGTCTCTGGATCATGGCCATTAAGAAGCTTAAGTAGCAGCCAGAGGCAGTTTGTGAGCATGACATCCAGGGTCCTATGGGGTTGGGGGAAGAGAGGGACCGGCCCATCCCCTAACCCTTGAAGCCAGGAGTTTGTTGTCTCTGAACCCACTTACCTGAAACTTCTCTCTGAGTTCTGAAAGTTGGCAACCGCCAGGGAGGTGGGGTTTAGGGGGCAGGTGGAGGGACAATGCCTGCCGCCCCCACCACCGCCACCACCAAATCTGGGCATGTCAGTGAAGTTGGTCTAGCTTGAATTCTGGAGGCATCTCTGCAGTGAGCTGCTCTGTATAAGACTCTTTTGTGTCTCTGGATCATGGCCCTTGTTTCCATCTTTTCAGAGAAATTGGCATATGCCATGTAGGGCACGCCTGCTCTCCCACAGTGCACCACCGGCCTTAACTATGGCTTTTGTTCTCTTTCGAAATTTATGGGTCTCTGAAAATAAGGCCAATAAAGGAGCCTGTATAGCTGAGCCAGCGGTGGTTTGTCTGTGTAGCTCCCACATATGTAACTTTTGTTGGTTTACTTTCTGGCAAACTTGGACCCAAGTTGTTGTGGTCCGACCAAAGGCACAGCAGCACTGAAGACACCAACAGGCTGCTGATGCGCTCGCCTGAAGGTACAGGTTGACCTGCTGGCAGAATCATACTCCCTCAACCCCCGCCACGTGTGTCACTGATTCAATTTTGGCTTGTTCCATTCTAATGCTGAGTCCTACTATTGTATTCTTTACCTCTTCTGTTCAATTATTTATTATTTCTCCCCTCGGTCTTATTGTAGGTTCATTGACTCTTGTGATGCTTTAGTAGTTCAGTGGTTATGTAGAGCATTTTGTTGCTTTAGGTCATGTCAGTCAGTGTCAGAATTTATGAAGCACTTGAGAAGTGTTCTGGGCTTCTGTCTCTGTCCAAAGAATGGTGAAATTTCTTAACTTTTTTCATTATTACTAGTGCTTCATGTGAGTTTGGGGTTTAACCCTGGGTTCAAGGTGGTCTGAGCAGTGATGTACTGTTCCCATTGGTGTATCAGGCTACATTGATATATAAGGATTAAATTGTACTTTTGCTCTGCTTCTGCTGTACCACCTGAATTAAGAAATACCTTCTCATGGTGTATTGCTATAGTGACAGCAAAGTTAGAAATGTGAGCGTGAGCTAAGCAATGGCAACCAGGAGACAGCCAGAGGCAGGAACTCTGAGTGGCTCATTCTAGGAACCTACCAGAGAAGAATAGGTCATCAGTAATAAATCTTGGTTCAGAATGGAGCAGAAGGACCCAAACCCACCTGTTACCCGGGTGGAGAAGTAGGGAAGGGTCACAGAAAGAATTAGTCAATTAATAGATGTCTCTATGGGACCTAAAGGAATGTGTCCATAACAAAGATTTCCAGCAACAGGAACCACAACTAAGACCCCTCTTGCCTCAGTGTAACTTAGTGTATTGTCACAACACAACCAATTGAAAAGCCCCATTTATTTGCTCCTCTTCTCTTTGCCCCCAGTGAGTGGTTTCAGGAATGTTCCTATGTCAAGTGCTCAGTGCCCCTGTCTGGCTACAGTTCTAGAAGTTTACCTGGTTGTGGTCTGTCTTAACATGAAATAATTCACTCTCCTTTCTTAATATCCCAAAGTTTATTTTGGTGTGATGGATTAATCGAACTGTTACATTTGGAGGCCCTGGTACAATACTAAGATAAGTTGGAATTCCTGGCTTGGTGGGTGAAAGGAGATCTGGGTCCTTATAGAAGGTGCCTGAGGGTACCAGCCTTCCTTAGCAGCCCACAGACTCCAGGAGAAGTTGGGCAGGCGGGCTAGGGAACAATGGGATTCACTGACAACAGGAACTTCCCTAACACCTTACCTGGTCAGACTTACAGGAAAGCCCTTAGCTCCTCTCCCAGGGAGGGTTTGGATTCTGAGTCCTTTTCAGAATGTGGGAAGTGAGTTTCCCTTCTGGATGGAGTTTGATTCTCAGGTGCCAGGACTGGCCCCAAGCGGCCCACAGAGTGCTGCCTGGTCTGAACAGCGCCTTGACAATGGTTCTCACTCAGGGGCCTGGGAGAGACTGATCACCTACCTACTCAGTGTGAGGAAGGGTTAATTAGCCACCCATGTGTTGTGTTTGTCTTTTTTCTTTTGGGGAATTCCCAAGGATCCTGTATTTATTTCCCTGCTCACCATCTTTTTCTCTTTCCTTTTACCCCTCTTCATCTGGTGAGCTGAGACTTTCTTTTCGTATTACTCTGCGTGTGGAGGAGTGAGCAACTTTTTTGTCTTAGACGGCTGGGAGGAAATATTTTGGAGTTACTCGTCTTTCTTACCTATCCTCAGAAACTCACCGTTATTTTACCAAGATTTCCATTCCCCGGGAAGCAAGGGGTTAATAGCTTCTGTGGAAGAGAGCATAAGGGGTCCCTGACAGTTTGTTTTTTAGTGGCAAGAAAACCAGAACTCCTCCTCTCTGTTGGCATCATCCAAGTTGCTTTAGTCATTTCTCTGAAACTTGTTAGCGGACAGGTTCCTACATGGAACACTGAGAAATTCTTTTTCTTTTTAAAAATGTTTGGGCCTGGAGCGATAGCACAGCAGGTAGGGCATTTGCCTTGTACGCAGCTAACATAGCCTACCCGGGTTCGATTCCCAGCATCCCATATGGTTCCCCGAGCACCATCAGGAGTAATTTCTAAATGCATGAGCCAGGAGTAATCCCTGAGCATCGCCGGGTTTGACCCAAAAAGAAAAACAAAAAAACAAAAAACAAATTTTTTAAAATTTTGTAAGGTAGTTCACAATAAATGATTATATTTAATATTCAAACACCAATTCTACCACCGTTACACCTTCCCACTACCCAATTTGGGATGTTTCCATCCCAAGCCCCAGTCCCTGTCCCAAAACAGGGTCACGGTTCTCCCATTGTTCATTGATTTGGTCAAGCAGAGGGCCCAGTAACGTCTCCATCGTGAGACTTATTGTTACTATGACTGGCATATTGAATATATCTTATATTCAATGTCACCCCTTTGGGCGAGATACTCTCGTTAGCTTGCCAGCCTCTCCGAGAGGGGCAGAGAAATCGAACCCTGCTTGGCTGGGCTGGCTGTGTGCAAGGCAAACGCCCTACCTGCTGTGCTATCTCTCCAGCCCAAAACACAACTGAAATAATACATTTTGTATTGTCTGTTTTGAAAAACCACTGAAAATGCTACAAAAAAAGTCTCCAAAGAGGAAACAGTGTGAAGATTGTTCTATTTTGTCAGGGGCCATTAAAACATACTTTAGGATATCACTAACATGTTATTAAAGGTTCAGTGATATGAGCTTTCGTTTATATATATGAAAATATGTATCTATGCATATATATATATTTCCCTAAAAGATTTTTTGCCTAGTATTTGTACCCCATCAAATGTGGTGTGGTACTTATGGAGAATGGGTAGGGAATGTCTTATGATGTGTTGCACGGTCCAGGAATATGTTCACTAGTCGGCCTGAGCCGACTCTCTTTGATTAGACTGTTCTTCTTTTTGAATCTCTTTGATTCCACTATTCTTCCGGCATTAATATATGCCTCAGAGACCTGGGTCCTACGCAAACAGGATGAGAATGCTATTCAGGTCTCCGAAAGAAGAATAGAGAGAGCTATGCTTGGAATATCACGTTTCACTCAAATGAGAGAAAGAATCCGGAGTTCCAACATCCGTCGATGATCAAGAATCAGGGACGCTGTCTCATTTACATAGGTGTCAAAAATCAGATGGGCTGGTCACGTAATGAGATTTAAAAACGACCACTGGACTAGAGCTGTTACCGACTGGATTCCACGGGATGTCAAAAGACCGTGTGGCCGCCCACGTACCAGATGGTCAGACTTCTTCATCAAGATCATAAACGATCAGTTTGAGGCTCTTCATGCTCCCAGAGTGAACAGATGCCATTGGGCTACACTAGCACACGACAGGGACAAATGTAGACGTTACTGGCGCCCGCTCGAACAAATCAACGTCTAACAGGAAGTTAAGTGATTAAGACGGCCTGAGCATGTGGGGAGCATCCTTGAGTGTGGTGGCAGTTGGGTTCGAGGCTTTCGGTTGCAGGAGCTTGGTCCCAGCTTTTTCTCCTTGAAGGGAGTAACATGACGCCTGACATAGCCAAACCACCAGACTCTGCGCCAGGCTGCTTCACTCGGGCGCCCCAAGGGGGGCGGGTAAAAGCCCTCCCTGCCCAAGAAACATTGAGAAATTCTTTTTTATTATTTATTTTTTTATTAGTGAAACAGCATGAGGTACAGTTGTAGATTTACAATATTTTATGCTTGGGTTTCGATTATACAATGATCAGATACCCATCCCTCCACCAGTGCACATTTTCCACCACCATGGATAATATCCCCCCCACCCCCATCCCCCCATCTCCCCCTGCCTCTGTGGCAGGGCAATCCCTTTTTTTCTCTCTCTCTCCTTTTGGGTGTTGTGGTATGCAAAAGAGGCATTGAGTGGCAAACATGTTCAGTCCATAGTCTACTTTCGACATGCATCTCCCCTCCTGGGAGGGTCCTCCGAACATCCTTTATTTGGTGCTCCCTTCTCTATCTGAATTGCCCTTTCCTCTAGGATACCCGGCTGGCCACTACGCTATGGAGTAATCCTCCTGGTGCTGATCTCAGCTATTCTTGGGTATTAATCTCATATTTTGTTACTTTATATCCCCAGACGAATGCAATCTTTCTATGTCTATCCCTCTCTTTCTGACTCATTTTGCTTAGCAAGATACTTTCCATGTTGTACCACTTGTATGTAAATTTCATGACTTCATCTTTTCTAACAGCTACAAAGTACTCCATTGTGTAGATGTACCAAAGTTTCTTTAACCACTCATCTGTTCTTGGGCATTCAGGTTTCTTCCAGTTTCTGGCTATTGTAAAGAGTGCTGCAATGAACAAACAAGTGCATATGTCACTTCGACTACACATTTTTGCCTCTCTGGGATATATTCCCAGGAGTGGTATTGCTGGGTCAAATGGGAGCTCGATTTCTAATTTTTTGAGAATCGTCCATACTGTTTTCCAGAAGGGCTGAACCAGTTGACATTATTAAAAGATAAAATTGACATCTTCAGGGGCTGGAGCGATAGCACAGCATTTGCCTTGCACGCGACCGACACGGGTTGGATTCCCAGCATCCCATATGGTCCCCTGGAGCACCACCAGGAGTAATTCCTGAGTGTAAAGCCAGGAATAACCCCTGAGTATCACCAGATGTGATCCAAAAAGCCAAAAAAAAAATTGGCATCTTTGTTCTTATGTGTTCAGCGATGCTAACTACAGTGATGATGTCGTGCAACCAACTGCCTTTCATCTTCCTCTCCCCTTCCTTCTGCAGGGCAGAGACTGCTCTGTAAATAATGCACATGCTTTCCCCTCTTCTCTCCAGGAACCTGCAACCACAACTCTGTTCTGTTTCTAAGATTCCAGCTACTTATTAGAGTTCCTGTCTAAGCTGATTCAATATGTGTTTCTCTGTTTCTCACTGATTTGTTCACTTGGCAGCATGTCTTTAGTGCTCACCATGTGTCAGAATTTTCTGAGAAGCTCAGTAGTGCTCTGTTTTATGTCTATACAGCATTCTGCTACTTCCTCTTCTATCGCTAGACACTTGTGCGTTGCTTCTTCTATGCTTGTGCTATTGTGAATAATGCTGTGTGCTTGGTTGTAATATCTATTTTTGACTCTTTTCAGTTTTTTGGGCAACTACCCTGAAGTCAAACAGCTGTACTATATGGGAGTCTTATTCTAATTTTTGTCTTTAGAATTTCATTTTAAATTACCGCTATTATTATTATTATTATCATTATTTTGTATTTGGGAGATATGGGTCCTGGAAGGAAGCCAGACCAGAAGGGTCCGTATTTAGAGGAGATGCAGAAACACTGACAGATATGGTGTCACAGTGTGTAGCCAGTCTGGTATGTGTTCTACCAAATAAACCTTCCTTATGTGGGAGTCAACAGGGTCAGTACTTAATGGTGTGTCTGGACATCAAGTCGTGGACATGTGTCAGGAAGGAGGTGCCTGCAATTCTCTGTCATGCCGTGACCTGGAAGTACTGTGTCACCTGCTCCCAGGCTGCTGTCTTTCCCATTGGCTTTGTGAGGGTCCAGCTCTGACTCCAGACTTTTTGTTTGTTCCCTTTTGACTTACTTGTGCTTTATTGACTTCTTCACCTAGGAGCCCTTGGGTCTAATATTTTTCCCTTTCTCTTTGTTTATGAGCACTGAGGCTAGTAATGTGTATGGATTTGGGTTTATACATAATTAGGTGGTGATGGCAGGAGTGAAAAGGGGGGTTGGACTACATCCGGTGGTGCGTAGGGCTTACTGCTGGCTCTGTGCTCAAGGATCACTCCAGGAAGCAGGAATACTCTGGGGACCATATGTGGAGCTGGGGTCAGCTACACAGCCTTATCCTGGTTCTATCTCGTTGATCATACAAAATCCGGTTTAAGATAAACTGCTATTTAGTCATTGTATGACCATTAACAAATGAACTTTTCTTGGGTCCATTTATTTAAAAACGCAAATTATTTCTTAAGAGGTAAGTAAAAGGGATGCTGCTAGAACATTGTGTGTGTGTGTGTGTGTGTGTGTGTGTGTGTGTGTGTGTGTTTTATGATTAAAATCAGTTCTTTTATTGAGGGAGAGAAGTTACTCCAGTGTTCCCTGGTGGAGAGAAAGGGGGAAAGTGGGAAGTCAAGTTTGCTGGTGAGAACTTAAGGGTCTGCCAACATTGTCAGAATCCAGGCTTTTCCGGATCTTTCCATGCCTTGTGTCTACGGATCGGCAAAGGGTTCTAGAGACCAAATGAGAGACTTCTTTCAGCTGTCAACCAAGAGGCTTTAGGTCTTCTCTCAGCCAAGACATCCAGTGAAAATACAATTTATTTTTCAGAATCCTCTGGGGAATTAAATAGTCTCTTTCGCATTGCATTACCATGCCTCTGCTCCTTCTTCAAGCATTTTTCTCATCTCTCAATCAAGATCATTGCATTGACCAAAACATTTCAGAGAGCCGCGATTTTTGTGACATTCCTCAAGCAAGTGTATCAAGATGTTGCACTCTTCAGTTGTGCAAGTGTGGAGATAAGTCGGGATGCATCCTTAGGAGGAGGTGACGGACCCCAGCAGAACAACCCAGACGGCGGCCCAGCTGGGTGCCTGCTGCAGAGCTGGTGAGGCGCGCTCGGTGCTGACCCGCCTAGCCTGGCCGAGACGCGGCTCAGGGCGCATGCGCGGGCGCGCCCAAGTACGGCGGCCGCGAGGGCTCGCGGCGGCCCCTCTGGAACTTAGTTTTGAGAAAATTAAATGTGGGGAACACTAGCCAATTAAAAATTATTATGATAATTCAGGTGATATGCTTATAATAGTGTAAATACCATTTATGGTTTTAATGGATAGTTAGAACAGTTCCCTGGAAGCCACTGCCCAGTCCCCACCTCAAATGATACTTCTAGTCTGTTGCTTCATTCCCCCCCTACATCCCTTGCTTGGTGAGAGCAGTATAATACATGTAAACGAGTATATGTATATGTATATGTATATGTATATTCCACAATTGTTAAGCAGATTGAGTAGATGATAGAACTTTGTAGACCAGCATTACTCAACAAGAGATCAAATAACTCCTAGGGGCCCTCCAGGATGTTACAAGGGGAACACAGGTTTAAATCTATAAATGGGTGATTTTTGCCTCTAGTCTTGTGACAAGGTTAGAATACCAACTGATAGAACGGGGTGCCACAAGAAGAAACAAGGCCCGAAGGGAGTTGTAGTCAGTGAAAGGGTGAGAAACAACGATTTGGGCCACTAGTTTTGTTCACTGGTTCTGGAGATTACTAAGATGGTTCAAGTGTCAGCTCTGGATATTAAAGTATTTTTCTCTTCCATCAAAGTTTACTCATATTGAGATAATATATTTGTGGTTTTATATATATATATATATATACATATGCATACATATGTTGCATTTTGGTGATCAGTTCTTTGTGATTATTAATGGTTTTCTCTCTCCTTGGTGATTCTTCTTATATTGAAGTTCATCCTAGTAGCATTCTAGCTAATTTAGATTTTATTTTTTGGGGGTCACACATGGCGATGCACAGGGGTTATTCCTGTCTCTGCACTCAGGAATCTTGGAAAATGTTCCCTGTACATTGGAGAAGAATGTGTATTCTGCTTTTGGGGGATTAAAAGCCCTGTGAATATCTACTAGCCCTCTCTCTTCCATTTCTTCCTTCAGCACCAGTAGTTCCTTTTTTAGTTTTAGTCTCATTGATCTATCAAGAGGTGATAAAGCAGTGCTGAATTTTCTGACTACTATTGTGTTGCTAACAATGTCCTCCTTGAAGTTTTAAGCATTTTGCTGACCCCTCTTGGGCATGTATAAATTTAGGAGTGTAATTTCTTCCTGATGTACATATTTCTTGATTATTGTGAAATTAAATAAATAAAATAAAACCCAGCTCCCGGAAGTGTGCGGCCACATTTCTGGCCTTGCAACCTCTTATTCTCAAGCTCTTGCTCTCAGAGAACCCAGCAGGCTACTGAGAGTATCATTCTCGCATATATTACTGACTGGGAACACCTGTAAAGGTGATTAGAGGCTGTCCCAAAAGCATCCATTGCTCTCGGAGAGCCTGGCAAGCTACTGAGAGTGTCCCGTATGGCAGAGCCTGGCAAGTTACCTGTGGCATACTCAATATGCCAAAAACAATAACAATGATGGTTCTCATTCCTCTGACCCTGAAAGAGCCCCCAATATGTCATTGGGTTACACTAGCATGTGACAGGGATGAATGGAGACGTGACTGGGACCGCTAGAGCAAATTGATGAACAATGGGGTGATAGCGATTGTGAAATGGCCTTTATTGTCACTTCTTATCTTTTTCATCCTAAAATTTATGTTGTCAGATGCTAGTATGGCTACCCTGGCTTTTTTGAAGAAATTGGTTGCTTGAAAGTTCGTTTTCCTTCCTTGACCTTGAGTCTATTTTTACTATGACTGTTTGTGTTTTTCTTATAGACAGCAGAATGATAGATTTAGATTTTTAATCCATTTTTCAACTCTGTGACTCTATTGGTGCACTTAAACCATTGACGATAAGAGAGGATATTTTCATTGGGTTTTGTGCCAACATTCTGTAGAAGATTGTTTTATTTTGGGGTTTTATTTTGTGTTACACTAGCCCCTTCAGTTTTTCATTTAAGGTTTAAATCTACAAAATTCCTGAGCTGTTATTAATTCATGAAGTAGTATATCATTCAAATCTGAATGAGAGTCTAGCTGGATACAGTATTCTGAGGAAATCATTTCATTGAGTTTTTTTTTAAACTATATTCCAATATCTTTGGACCCAGAGCGTTTCGTCTGATAAGTCTGCTGAAAATCTAAAAAGTTCTCCTTTGTATGTGATTTCTTCTTTGATCTTGCTGCTTTCAGTATTGTGTCTCTATCTTTGCTATTTGTCGTTCTCATTATGTTTCTTTGATTCGTTTTATTAGGGTCTTTTTTAGCTGGTACCCTTCGGGCTTCTTGGATCTGGAAGCCTGCATTCTCCAGCTCTGGGAACTTCTCAGTAGTGATGTCATTAACAGTTACTACCAATATTGGTAGTAATTGGGCTTGCCTCCCTGTTCTGGTACTCAGATGATTTTTATGTTATGCCTTTTGAACTCATTCCATATATCTCTTACTCACCATTGAGCTATTTTGAAGTCTTTTACCATATTCTGTTGTTGCCTTTATGTTTTCCGGAGCACATCTTCAAGCTCACCGATTCTGTCTTTAGCCGTTGTTATTCTACTGTTGAGGGCATCCCCTGAGTTTTTTATTTCATCTACCAAATTTTTTATTAGTGACAATTCTGTTTGTAGCTTTTTTAAAAATTTATGCTCTCATTTCTTTCTGTACTGTATTGACTGCCCCTTCCACCATTTCTTTCATATCCTCTCCATTTTATTGGATGTCCATTCCACTGTTTCTTTGAGCTCAATAACATCCTCTTAGCTTCACCTCAGAATTCTTTATCAGAGAGATTCTTAATGTGGGTATTCCCTGTTGAGGCGTCAGCTTGATCAATAGTGTTCTCTTCTTCCCCCTTCAAGTATAGTATCTTCCTCTTTCAAGTATAGTACGTTGGTGCTCCTGTGCAAATTCTGTGGGACCTCTAACACTGATCCAGGCAATATTTTCTTTTGAATTAGGTTTGTACAGATTCTTGTGTTCACAGTTATTTTGTTGAATTTTGCTTGGAATAGAACAGCAGACTACTGGCTTAATGCAGCTGGGGTAGCCAGGCTTTAGTCATAAGAGTTCTGTAAAGGAGGCTGAGATATGGGTCCAGTGCAGCATGAAAGGGAAATTAATTGTCATATGCATGATCTGCAGCAACCCAAGAGGCCATGACCCCTGCCACGGGTATACCTGGGGGGAAGGGTCCCTGCGTTGGTGCAGATCCTGGTTTACAATTCAAGTCTCACTTCTAGAACACTTGTAAAACCGCAGGTGTCCGCTGTCAGGTAGTTGCTCATTTGGGCCTGACGTGCTTTTTAAAACTATTTTTGACAAGAAACTCATGTGGAAATTTGAGTCAGATTAGGAGGGTTGAACGGGTTCTGAGATACTGTTTTCATTAGCACGATGCTGCTGCACATTCCTTCAGTGCAACCTGGTTATTAGGATGGAGCTTTGTTGCTGGAATTCTGCCGGAGCTGTACTTCTCACTGTTTCCCTACTCACTGCTGTACCTGAGAAATTTTTAGTGTTCTGCCTTCCATCTTCCTCTCCCCTTCCCTCTGCAGGTGGAGACTGCTCTGTAAATAACGCACACGCTCCTCCCTCTTCTCACCAGGAACCTGCAACTCTTCATTCTGTCTTCAAGATTCCGACTCATTAGAGTACCTGTCTAGGCTGAATCAACATGGCATTTCTGTTTCTTGCTGGTTTATTCACTTGGTAGCATATGTTTAGGATTTACCATGTGTCAAAATTTCCTGAAAAACACAGTTTTTTGGGTCTTTTTAATTTGCATTAGTGAAACACCATGAGGTGCAGTTGTAGACTTACACATTTTTGTGCTTGGGTTTCAGTTATACAATGATCAAATACCCATCCTTCCACCAGTGCCCATTCTCCACCACCACTTATTCCAGTATCCCTCCCACTCCCCTACCCCCCATCCCATCCTGCCTCTGTGGCAGGGCATTCCCTTTTGTTCTCTCTCTCCTTTTGGGTGCTGTGGTTTGGAAAAGAGGCATTGAGTGGCAATCATGTTCAGTCGATAGTCTACTCTTAGCACGCATCTTCCATCCTGGGAGGATCCTCCCAACACCCTTTATTTGGTGCTCCCTTCTCTATCTGAGCTGACTTTTACCCCCAACGTGTGACTGGCCTCCAAGGCATGGAGTAAACCTCCTGGTCCTTATCTCAGCTATTCTTGGGTGTTAGTCTCTTATTTTGTTACTTTATGTTCCCCAGATGAATGCAGTTTTTCTATGTCTGTCCCTCTCTTTCTGACTTATTTCGCTTAACATGATACTTAACATGTAGTACCACTTGTATGTAAATTTCATGACTTCATCTTTTCTAATAGCTACACAGTACTCCATTGTGTAGATGTACCAAAGTTTCTTTAACCAGTCATCTGTTTTCGGGCACTCAGGTTTTTTCCAGATTCTAGCTATTGTAAACAGCGCTGCAATGAACAAACAAGTGCAGATGTCACTTTGATATACGTTTTTGCCTCTCTGGGATGTATTCCCAGGAGTGGTATTGCTGGGTCCAATGGGAGTTCAATTTCTAATTTTTGGAGAATCGTCCATACTGTTTTTGAAAAGAGTTGAACCAGTTGACATTCCCACCAGAAGTGAAGGAGGGTCCCTTTCTCTCCACATCTGCGCCAACACCGGTTGCTTTTGTTCTTTTGGATGTGGGCCAGTCTCTGTGGTGTGAAATGATATCTCATTGTTATTTTGATCTGCATCTTCCTGATGATTAATGGTGTAGAGCATTTTCTCATGTGCCTTTTAGCCATTCGAATTTCTTCTTTGAGAAAGTTTCTATTCATTTCCTCGCCCCATTTTTGATGGGGTCGGATGTTTTCTTCTTGTGGAAGTGTTAAAGGGGTCAGTGCTTAATGATGTGCCCAGAGGAGGGAGGTGTCTGCAAGTCTCTGGCCATGCCATGACCTGGGGTTACTGTGTCACCTGCTCCGGGCTGCTGTCCTTCCTGCTTTCTCAAGGTCCAGCTGTGTCTCCAGGCTTTTTGTTTGTTCCCATTTGACTTGCTTGTGCTTTATTGACTTCTCCACCCAGGAGCCCTTGGGACTAATATTTTCCCCTCTCTCTTTGTTTATGAGCACTGAGACTAGTCATGTGTATGGATTTGGCTTTTTACATAATTAGGTGTTGGTGGTAGGAGTGGGGAGCGGGGGTTGGGTCACACCTGGTGGTGCTTAGGGCTAATTGCTGGCTCTGTGCTCAGGGATCACTCCAGGCAGTGCTCAGGGGGACCATATATGGAGCTGGAGATCAAACTGTGTTCAGCTACACACCTTTACTCTTGTTATATCTCTCTGAACTTACAAAATTGGGTTTAAGATAAACTGCTCCTTTGTAATTGTAATAGCAAATGAACTTTCCCTGTGTCTGTTTCTGTAAAAATGAAAACTAAGTATTTATTAAGAGGTAAGTAAAGTGGTTATTGCTGGAGCATAGTTTTGAGAAAATTAAAAGTGGGGAACACTAGTGAAATTTTAAAAAATATGACATTTTAGGTGATGTGCTTATAATAGTTTTAATACCAGCTATGGGTTTGACAAACAGTTAGAACAGTTCCCTGGCCAACAATTGCCATGTTCCCACCTCCAGAACCATGTTATACTTTTAGTCCATCCCTTCACTATGCTACCACAACCCTTGCTAGGTAATTGCAGTATTATGCATAGAAGCATACATATTTTAATAACTTTTTGTATCTTGAAATGCTGTAAACTTGTGCCTGTTTCTTATTTTCACAAAGAGTTTGAAATCAGGTTGAATATGGAAGCTATTTTTTGAAAGTAATTTATTCATATGATGCTTACTTGTATAGCCTTTATGTCTATTACATAGAGTAGGTAGGGATTGAAGGAGATTTTGTTACTGGGTTTAAGTTTGTAACATTCTTTAACTGTTATGGAATTGGAGAGTTGCAGTTAAACCTGAGCCCTTAGGTAAGATTTTCAGTTGTAACTGTAGTCTGACAGTGTATGAGATGAGTTTCTAGTTCTCATCTGACAGGGTAGGAGATAAGTTTCTGTTGTTCTCGATGAGTTTGTCTTGAGATTTCTCAATTGTGTTAATATTTCAAAGAACTGCCTTCTGTGTCAGCTGAATCATGTCTTTATTTCTTATTTCCTTCATCTACTTTTGATATGGTAGTTCTTCATGGCCTACTTTCTTACTTTTGCTGGGTTCTCCTCAGAAATTCTCCAGAGTCACTCCTGTAGTACTCAGGGCCTCTGTATGGTGCTGGGCACCATGTGGTTGTTAAGGATTAAGCCCAGGCCGTGCCAATACAAGTCATGCCTTCCATCTTGTGTAGTTCACGCCCAGCCCTTTCTCTAGCTTTTAAGGGTAGAAACTTTGGGGATCTATTTGAAGACTTGCCCTTTGGGCTCAGAGAGTCCACAAGTCCCTGGTGGTACTTATTGACTACTCCTGCCTCAGTCTGTGCGTGTTGCTGCTGGCATTTCTGGGGGGCATATGTGGTGCTGGGGGTCAAACTAGGGTTGGACATGTGCAAGGCCAGTCTCTTAACCCCTGTGATATATCTCTACACCTCACTAGAAGTGCATTTATAAGTTTTTTTTTCCTCGAGAGACTGCATTAATCACACTAATTTGTTTCACATGTTTATGCAACTAAAAATGCTGATTTGAATTTTGTATTCCACATGCCGATGCTTCTTTGGAAGTTTACTGTTTAACTTACAAGCGTATTGATGCTTTTCCAACATCTGTCTTTTCCTAATTTCTACTTTAAGCCAGGTTTTTCAGAGAATAAATTTTTGAAATCTTTTCAATCTTGTTACATTTTATCAGCATTCATTATGAGCTTTGGAGAACAAAATCAGTGTTTTTTTTTTTTGTCCCATCTGAAAGTGCTCTGGGTGTACTGCAATCCATATGATCAGGCCTCATTCCTGGTGGAGGTCAGAGCAGCCATACTGTGTATCGGGGATCTAAGCCAGGTCAGCTATCTACAAGGCAAGAACACTTTTGCTGTTCTATCAATCCAGCCCTTGAAATCAGTATTTATATTGGATTGTTGCTGGGTTTTATGTTCCAAACTAGGCTTCTGCAGCGATCACACATTCAGGACATACCACGATCATTAAGAATGCCAGGATGATCAGCATTAGGGGAAGGATTAACTCCCTCCACTTATTTAATTGCTTAATGTGCTTAATGAGACAGGAACACTGTATGTAGTAGATGATTCCACAAAAACCTGAGGCCGGGAAAGCAGATCTGCCCGGGAATGAGGCAACCAGGGCGCTCTGCTCTGATGAACTGGACTCGGGGTTTGCGGCTCCAGGCAGATTTCCTTAGAGCCCTGCAGAAGCAGCTCCAGAGTGTACAAACAGTCCGGGGAGTTCCCAGGGAGTGAAGGACCCTCTTGGGCCTCACCCCTGTACATCATCAGCAAGATTGAACCAGGAGAGCCAGGGTGGAAGGTTGGCCCCGAGAGAAGGGGCCGGGACCATCTCAATGTAGGCCACTGCTCTCCTTTAGAGGCCAGACAGAGTGCAGGGGTTCAGGGGCAAGGGGTCGCGCCAGGGGTCCCAGGACTTTGTAAGGGGCCAGATGCAGGCAAGCAGCGAGGATGCTGCCCGCAGCGCCCCCGGCGGCCGTCAGTGGTACAGCGGGGGCGGCGCCCAGCGGTACCCCTGATGTCACACTGCTGCTTTGTTACATGGAATGCGCATCCACCTATAACCTTGGACCTCAGCGCAGGGGCCTCAGAGACTTTCTGCGCTCTTTGCCTTCAGCCTTTGAGAAATGCTCGACACGTGCGTGCCTAAACTTAAGAACTGGAGGCGTTGGATCCGACCGTTAGTGCTGACCCTCTATCTGCTGGCCGTGGTCGTGACCATCCCCCTGGGTGTGTGGCACCTGCAGAAGCTGGAAGTCAGTATCCACACCAAGGCGTGGTTTATCGCCGGGATCTTCGTGCTGTTCACCATCCCCGTGACCTTCTGGGAGATTCTGCAGCACTTGGTGCACTACACGAGGCCCGAGCTTCAGAAACCCATCATGAGGATCCTCTGGATGGTGCCCGTGTACAGCATAGACAGCTGGGTGGCTCTTAAGTATCCGTCCATCGCCATCTACGTGGACACCATGCGGGAGTGTTACGAAGCGTATGTCCTCTACAACTTTATGAACTTCCTATTCAACTACTTGAAGAGCCAGTACCCCAACCTGGAAGCTATGATGCAAGGCAAAGAGAAGACGCAGCCCCCCATACCCTTCTGCTGCTGCCCACCCTGCCCCGTGGGAGAGGTGTTGCTGTACCGGTGCAAGCTGGGAGTGCTGCAGTACATCCTAATCAGGCTGATCACCACCTACGCCGCCGTGATCTGTGAGATATTCAAGGTGTACAGTGAAGGAACCTTCAGCTTGCACAGAGCCTGGATGTATTTGGTCATCATCCACAACGTGTCCCAGTTCTTTGCCATGTATAGCCTCCTGATATTTCATAAAGCCCTGAAAGAGGAGCTGAGGCCCATCCAGGCAATAGGAAAGTTCCTTTGTGTGAAGCTTGTCGTTTTTGTCACATTCTGGCAAGCAGTGTTGATTGCTTTGCTGGTGAAATTTGGTGTAATTTCCCAGAACTCCACCTGGGAGTGGCAGACAGAAGAGACAGTGGCCACGGGGCTGCAGGACTTTATCATCTGCATAGAAATGTTCATTGCCGCCATAGTCCACCACTACACCTTCTCTTATGCCCCTTATATGGGAGACGAAGAACGAGGAACATGTTGCTCTTTGTTCCTAGAAATATGGGATATCTCTGACATCAAAAGTGACATTTCTAAGCAGGCGAAGAACATTAGCAAAACGTTAAGGGGGAAACCAAAAAGTAAAACTGTTCCAATGGACGAAGATGAGCAATTCAACCTGTTGTCTTCGTCACCAGACACTTCAGTCACTTCTTCCACATCACTGCCACACATTGGTAGTCACCAAGAGCTTGAAGAAGTCCTGGTAGAATAGAATGTGCCTAGTACAGTTACATATACGTAAGTCATGTAAAATGACACAGAAGAACACATGGAAGAAGCTGAGACTTCAGAATCCATAAGCCATAATCCATCATCCAGTGCTGTACTCCTCAATACTTTTTATTTCTCTGTGTTCCTCTTTCTTCCCTTCTTCATTTCCTCCTACTGTATTCCCCTCTCCCTTTCTCCTTTTTATTTTATTCTTTTTCCTCCCTCCCATCCTAGAGCAATGCAGAGGACCATCGCTTGGACAGCCAATCTATGGAGAAGACATCAGACATAAGGACGTTCGGTCCAGGTACAAGTTCCAGTTCTGCACAGACTCATTAGGCTCACCTTGACCTGCCTCCAGTGAGGCTCCCACACTACCACAGGCAGACAGGGAGTGTCCCAGTGTCTGCCCACAGGAACTGAGGGGGGGGTGTTTTCTTTCATTCTTTTCCTCCTTCCTTCCTTCCCTCCCTCCCTGCCTCCCTCCCTCCCCTACTTCGCTCCTTCCCTCCCTCCTTCCCTCCCTCCCTCCCTCCCTCCTTCCCTCCTTCCCTCCCTTCCTCCCTCCCTCCCCTCCTCCTATCCTTCCATTGTTCCTCCCTTCTTCCCTCCTTCCCTCCCTCCCTCCTTCCCTCCTTCCCTCCCTTCCTCCCTCCCTTGGTCCCCTCCTCCTATCCTTCCTTTGTTCCTTCCTTCTTCCCTCCCTCCCTCCCTCCCTCCCCTCCTTCACTCCTTCCCTCCGTCCTTCCCTCCCTTCCTCCCTCCCTCCGTCCTTCCCTCCTTCCCTCCCTTCCTCCCTCCCTGCCTCCCTACGTCCCCTCCTACTATCCTTCCTTTGTTCCTTCCTTCCCTCCCTCCTTCCCTCCCTCCGTCCCTCCCTCCTTCCCTCCATCCTTGGCTCCCTCCTTCCCTCCATCCTTGGCTCCCTCCTTCCCTCCCGTCCTCCCTCCCTCCTTCCCTCCCTTCCTCTCTCCCTCCCTCCTTTCCTCCCTCCTTCCCTCCTTCCCTCCCTCCCTCCCTCCCTTCCTTCCTTCCTTCCTTCCTTCCTTCCTCCCTCCCTCCCTCCCTCCCTGCCTCTTCCCTTCCCTCCCTTCCTTCCTTCCTTCCTTCCTTCCTTCCTTCCCTCCCTCCACTTCCTCCTTCCCTTTTCCTTCCTTCCTTCTCCTTCATATCATCTTTCTTTTCTATTTCTTTCTCTTTTGTTTTCTTCCTTTATTTTTTCTTATTCCTCTCTCCCGTTCTCTCCTTCCCTCTTTTCCTACGTCCTTCATCTTTCTCTTTTACTTCCTTCCTCTCTTTTTCCTTTCTCCCTTTCCTTTTTGCTCTCTCTACACCTTCCTACCTCTGTTCTTAACTCTTTCCTTCTTTCTCTTCCATTTCTTTCTTTCCTTACTTCCTTCATTCCTTCCTTCCATCCTCGTTTCTTTTTCTTCCTTTTATTTTTCTTCCTTTCTTTCTTCACTCATTGATTCCCTCCTCCCTCACTTCCTCCCCATTTCTTTTTCTTTCTTTTGTTTCTTTTATTCTATTTTATTTCTTCCTTTATTTCTCTACCTTCCTTTTTCTTCCATTCTTCATTCCCTCCTACCATACTCCCCTCTCCATTTACCCCCTTTTTTTAATACGTTCGTTCTTTTTTCTTCCTTCCATCCGATTTCTTTCTTTCCCTCCCTTCCTTCAGTCCTGGAATCCTCCAGTTTTCTTCTTCTTTCCTTCCTTCTGGATTTCCTTCCTTCCTTCCTTCCTTCTTCTCCTCTTCCTTCCATTCTTTCCTTTCTTACTTTTGATACTTGCTTCTTTTGGTTTTTCTTTCCCTTATTTCTAACTTTCTTTCTTTGATTTCTTTCTTCATTCTTGCTTATTCCCTTCTCCTTCAATTCTGTCTTCTTTTAGCCTTTCCTCCCACCATTCTTTTCCTTCTTCTTTTTCACCAATTCTATCCTTTATTTATCTTCTTTTCTCAGGGCTTACTCCACAGTCCCCGCTTAGGGAACACTCCTATTGGTGATTAGGGGACCACATAAATTGCCAGGGATCCAATCTGGGTTGGCTGTGTAGAAAACAAATGCCCTACTGTAATAATAGTACAGGCCCTCCCGTTGATCATCAATTTGCTCGAGCGGGTCCAGTAACGTCTCCATTGGAGACTTTGTTGTTACTGTGTCTGGCATATTGAATACTCTCGGTAGCTTGCCGGGCTCTCCGAGAGGGGCGGAGGAATCGAACTCGGGTCGGCCATGTTGGCTGCATGCAAGGCAAACGCCCTACCCACTGTGCTATCGCTCCAGCGTAATAATAGTAATAATAGTACAGCAGGTGGGAAATTTTCCCTGAACAAGACCGCCCTGGCTTAGATCTGCAGTATCCTGTATGGTGCCCCGAGAACTGCCAAGCGTAATTAGAGTGCCAGCAGTAACCCATGAGCATTGCCAGTGTGACCCAAAGAGCTAAAGAATGGCAAATGCCATACCTGCTGCACTCTCATTAGCAAGAAAGCGGTGGTGGGTTTGGGAGAATTGTATGAAATATTTGCACCTAAAACTCAGAAGATTGAAAGTTAGTTTCTTGTACAGAAAAATAAATGGTTCCAGGTCCTTCCCTAGATGTCCAGGCCTCACCTTTACTTGTGAATGATAACCATGTCCTGTCCCTGACACTTTCTGGACCCGTGGACGACTTCCCTGTCCTGTCCCAAGCTGTCTACTTGCCCCCCCACGAACAATGCCTGGGTCCTGTCCCTGCGTTGCTCTCTATCTCATCTAAGCTTTCCTCTGTCTCCAGCACAGCTGCCCAGGCAGATTAGATCCTATGTTCTGTACCATCAAATGGGCTTCACAGCTCTATCCCAGCAGTTCCTGTCATGCAGTCCTTGCTTTCCTACTCTCTGGCCATGTTCATGTGTGTGTGGGTGAGAGTCCTGTGCTCAGTGCCTTGTCACTACAGGGCATCTTGAGCCCTGCCTGGGTCTGAGCCCCATGTCTAGGAAAGACCTGATCCATGGAGAGAGGAGAGAGTCCAGAGAATGTGTGCTCAGAGACAGAGGGAGGGGGGCTTCCTTTTATCTACTGCCGAGTCCCACCCCAAGCCATCCTATTCTACGTTCTGATTGCCTGGTCCATAGGCAGAGATTGAAAGTGACCTAGCACTCTACACCTCAGCTTCTGCTGAAGAATTCCCCTAAATTATTAATTTATCCCCTAAAGCATTAACTCCTAATGTCAGGAGTGATTACCCTAAATTTATTTTAGGGATTGGACCAAAGGCCCATCTTCTGAAATGACTTCTTGCTGACATGTGGGTGCTGGTCTTTCTTTGGACCCCTAGGATACAACTCCTGTTCCCTAACTGGAGCTCTGGTGAAGCTGTGGTTAGTTTCTATGATGGTGGTCGAATGATCATTGGGGTTTCAAGACTCTAGTGTGACAGACATGGTTAGACATGTGGCAACTAAATCCCATTTCACTAAAACCAAAGAACATTAGAGCAAATATTCTCATATGAAGAAATAGAAAGTATAAAGTACTCCCTTGCCCCTATAGAAAGACATAAAACCATTTCCAAGAGAAGAAAACAATTATTAACCTTGAAAATATATATCTATTTTGTAGATGCTGTGCTTCAAACTTCTTGTCCCTGTGGTTTGCAGTGTTGGATTCTAGAGCAACTATTTCTGGGACCTAGGACTTGGTGGGTAGTCCTGTAACCAGTGCTTGTTATTATCATGGACGGGGTCTCTGCAGAAGTTTCTCCTATTTGGACATTCACTTTTCCAGTGCCCGTCCTGATGGCAGAAGTGGCATATCCCTTTTGAGTTTCTGTTGAAGTCCTCAAATGCAAAACCACTCTTGGGCTCTATTTCTTCCTGTGCCCTCTTGTTCTCTGTTGCAATAGATTGCCAAAGCCCCTTTCAATAGTTCTCCAAGGACAACCTCCAGACCCACACCTATCTTCTGAAACTTTCTCCGTATATCTGGGGCAGCCTGCATAAACATTTTTTTCCATAAGATTAGTTCACCTTGCATAGGATCAGGATTTAGGTAGTGTATTTTCTAATTGCTTCCCTGACACTCTAAAGATATTGTGGGTGTTTTCTCTGGTTCCTGCTCAATAATGATCAACAAAGCATAATTAAGGGGTCAGTCTCTGCTTCTTGATATTTTCCCTACTCTGTAACTCACAGTGTCTAGGCACCAAGCAGCAGTTGGCTGGTTGTAATTCCATCCTGAGTCTACAGGAGAGACTGCCACTGCGCTGTGGAATATATTTTATTTATCAAAGGATTCTGAATTCTCCAGAAATGATTATATGACTCAGCTAAGTACATAATCAAGTTATGTACTTTTGTACAGTACTCTTTTGTTTGTTTTTAAGTTTTGATTTAAGATGAGTATTATAACTTTCCATGCCATTTCACACATTTGCAGAAAGCCCTGGAACTTCATTATGTACTTCTCAGGGTCATTCGAGAATCTCCCTAGATCTGGCTTTATCTGGCCTATAACTTTCAAGGAGAAAGGCACATGGATCCTGGATATTTCCTGCATCCCTGGGGAGCCTCCTGAAGTGGGCACAAAGCCATAAATCCTAAGTCTCCTGCTTTCCTGATAGTCAACAGGTCCATTTGTGGGTATGGATAAGGGAGAAACAACTCTGGGGCTATGAGCACTGCAGGAAGAGGGCTCTTAGGGGTTGTCCATTGTTCTAGTCTCATGGTATTTGGCAAGAAAAGAGGGTACCAATTTACAATTCCAACAAAGTCCAGGTTTTTCTCATAAAGCATAAAGCAGGTGAACATAAGGTGAACAATGTGCTTACCCATATTTTTACAAAACTAATAGAGTTCCCAGACAGCACTATGGTTTATACTTCCTTGTGCTGGCCATACTTGACCTCCCAAATTGTGTTGTGGCCAGACTTGGTACAGAAGTGGCTGAGTCCTTCTTTATGGAGAAACTTCAAATCAAACTTTCCTCAGTTGTTCATTGGACAGCCCGATGGTGTGTCATCTGGAACCATTTGGTGGTTTCTCCATCTGAAAACATACAAGTAGAAGAAATATTTCGGTGGCTGCTGTGTCACCATTCAGTGAATTACACAAGCCTGAGGATATAGCCTTCCTGAGTTCCTCAAGTCAGTTTAGGAGACATTTTCTTGTACCACCTTAAGTCTCTTTGCTCATTTTTCAGTGCTCTCTGGTTTCATATTGGCTAGGCCTGGAACTCACAGCTTGCATTAGAAGCTTTTTCCTTATATCAAAGGTTAGCTGTCTGATAACTGTACAGGAGCAAATTATCCAAATGACAATACCTTCCTTCCCTCACCAGACTCAGCATCCTTAATGTCTGATGGTGAGCACCCATGAATGAGGCGTGTCTGTGCCTACTGGCAGCATAGACTGCCCTGGACGTTCAGAGAAAGTTTCAAATAGTAGGCTTGGTTTCAAGGGTTAGCCTTGGAGAACTACTGAAAGTGAGATAGAAAGTCGATTGAAATAGGGAAAAGAGGACACAGGAATCGAGCCCGAACTGCTGTTGCATTTGAGAACTTCAAAACCAGCTCCAAAGGGAGATGTTATTACTGCCATCAGGAAGGGCATTGGAAAAGTAAATGTGCAATTAGAGAAAACTTCTGCAGAAACCCATTTCCATGATAATAGTCACTGATTAGAAGACTACCCACTAAAACCCAGGTCACAGAAATAATTATTTTAGATTCCAACACAAACTACAAGGACAAGAACTATGAAGCCCAAAATCTAGAAGATGCAAAATATCTCCTCAAGGCTAATAGTTAAATGTGTTTTTCACTTGTAAATGGTTCTATATGTTTCTATGGGTGTTAAGGGATGTTTTTATATTTTCTGTTTCTTCATATGGGAATATTCTCTCCAAAGTTCCCTGGTCTTAGTGAAATAGATTTTAGTTGTCACAGGTCTGAGCGTGTCTGTCTCTCAAGTCTTGGAGCCCCACTAATTATCTGACCAGCCATCAGGGACACTGACTCCTACCCCACTGTTCCAGTTAGGGAACAAGTGTGGCACCTAGGAGTCCCAAGCAAAACGAGCGTCCACATGCCAACAGGAAGGAGTTTTAGAAGATAGGCCTTTGCCACAATCCCTAAAAGAATTTAAGGTAACCACTACTCAGGGCGGGGGGAGGGAGACACAGCAGGAGCTGAGGTGTAGAGTCCCAGGAACAGGGAGCCAATCTCAGCCCATGGAACAGGGAGTCAATCTGAACACAGAATTGGAATGCTGAGGGTAGGATTTGGCAGCAGATTAAAGGAAGTCCCGAGTTGGGGTGCTCTCTCTATCTGTCTGTCTCTATCTCTCTTTCTCTGTCTTTCTCTGTCTGTATCTCTGTCTCTGTCTCTGTCTCTGTCTCTTTCTCTGTCTCTGACTCTCTCTCTCTGACTCTCTCTCTGTCTCTCTCTCTGAGAACATGCATTCTGGATACTGTCCTCCCAATAGATTAGGTAGTGTGGTGTACCCTGACACGAGGCACAGTATCACTCGTGCCCAGATTCTGGCAGTTAGAGGCAAGGCTCTGATGCTCAGGATAGCTCAGGTACAGGCAGGGCTCAGACATCCAGATAGTTACAAGGTTCTGAGCACAGGACTCTCACCAGCAGACAGATGGCCCTGGCCAGAGAGTAGCAAAACCAGGACTAAAAGACAAACTGCTGGGGCACAGCTGACAGGTCCAGTGATGGTGCGAAACCTAGGCATCTTGTCCCCATGGGTGGCGGTGGCCCCATGTGAGGATAGAGAACAGCTCCTGCTGCTCAACTATCAATTGGTTCCTTTGCCAAATGCAGCATCTCTTAGGCCCATCTCAGTTTTGAGGGGATACCTCAGTGCTCAGTGGTTACTCCTGGATCTGCCCTCATTACTTACTTCTGGCGATGATCAGGGAACCTAACAGGATGCTGAGGATTAAACCCGGGTTGGCTGTGGGAAAGTAAATACCCTACCTCCTATACTATCGCTCAGTCCTTTCCTCCATCCACTTCTTGATAAGGTCTTTGGATATTTTTCTTTGATCTTTTTAAGTAGTTTAAATATCCTGGAGATCAACCCTTTATGATGTGTTGAATGCAAGATTTTTTCACATTTCGTTGGCTGTCTTTTAGTTTCAGCCTTTCATTTTTCCATGCAGAAACATTTTAATATAGTCCCATTTGTTTATTTTTAATTCTGTTTCCTTTGCCAATCATATCATTGAAGACATCTTTGAGGTTGAAATCTCAGACTATTCTGCCTATATTTTCCTAAATGTACTTTAGTTTCCAGTTAGATCTCAAGATCCTTTATTCTCTTTGATTTGACTTTTGGATGTGGATCCAGCTTTAATGTTCTACCTGTGGTTATCCAATTTTCTCAGCAACATTTCTTGAAGAGGCTATCTTTACTCCTTTTCATGTTCTCACCTCCTTTTATCAACGTTATGTCTATAAACATTTTTTTACCTTGAGTATTCAATTCTTAACATTGATCATAAAACCAAACTTTATTCCAGTACCTTGCAGTACCTTTATTCCAGTAACTTGAATAAAACCTAATTTTAGGCCAGTACCCTGCAGTTTTGATCTGTATAGTTTTATAAATATAGTTTCAAATTATAGGTAATGAGATACCTACAAATCTCTTCTTTTTCAGTATGGATTTGACTTTTTGTGGTTTCTTGTGATTCCGTACAAACTATATTGCTGACTTTTCTAGGTCTTTGCAGAATGTCATCTGAATTTGGATGGGAATTATGTTGAATATATGAGCTAAGGTAGATTAATAATTTTAATAAATTTAGTCTTTCTGTCTGTAATTGTGCATGGAATTGTTTTTTATTTCCTAAGGTCTTCTATGTCTTTATTAAGTGGTTGAAAGTTTTCATGATGTAGATCTACATCTTTTGTTAGGTTTAATCAGAGATACTTGATATTTTGGAAACTGATATATTTATTTTGAATTTAAATGGGATAGACTCCTTGGTGGCTTACTCCTCTCATTCACTGATTTGTATATAAGAATGACTCCAATGTTTGTGCATTGGGTTTTTTACAGCGAGTTTTACTGTATTGATTTATTAATTTTAGTAGCATTTGGTTGACTCTTTAGGGTCTTCTAAATATACTATCACGTCATGGTCAAATAGTAATGATTGGACTTCTTTCACAATTTTGATCCCTTGATTCATTTTTCTTGCCTTGTTGCTGTAGCCAGGACTTTTAATAAAATATTGAATAAAGGTGGAGGATGAAAGGATAGTGGACATCCTTGTACCTTATCTGAGAAGAAATATTTTGCATTTTTTATTATTAAGAATGATACTGGCTGTTGGGCTGGATGGATAACACAGTGAGTAAGGTGCTTGTCTTGCATGTGGCTGACCCGGGTTTAATCCCTAGCATCCAATATGGTCCCTGAATCAGTCAGGAGAGTGACTCCTGAGTTTGGTGAGAAAACTGAAGGGTGTTATCAAAAATCATGAAAATAAAATAAAAACAATTAAAAAAAACAAAGATCTTGGCCTTGGGCTTGTTACAGATGGTCATTACTGCCTTGAAAAGGGTTTCTTCCACCCCTATTTTAATAAAGTTCTTTTGTTCAACATGAATGGATTCTGAAACTTGTCAGAAGTTATCTCTGCATTCACCAATATGATCTATGATTCTTTTCTTCCATATTAGTAAAAACCTTCTTTGAAAGTCAGATAGAACTTTCCAGTAACCCCATTGGACCTGGAATGTTGTTCTTGATGAGACTACTTAGTCATGATTGGTCTATTAATAAACACTACATCCTTCTCATTCAGATTTTTAAAATGATATGATTCTAAGAGGGCTGGAGCGATAGCTCAGCGGGTAGGGTGTTTGCCTTGCACGCAGCCAACCAGGCCGACCTGGGTTCAATTCTTCTGCCCCTCTTGGAGAGCCTGGCAAGCTACCAAGAGTATCTCACCTGCATGGCAAAGCCTGGCAAGATACCCATGATGCATTCGATATGCCAAACACAGTAACAATAAGTCTCACAATGGAGACGTTACTGGGCCCGCTCGAGCAAATCAATTTACAATAGGAGGACAGACAGTGCTGATTCTAAGAATCTGTTCATTTCTTCCAGATTCTTCAACTTAATATCATAAAGTTTTTCATTGTGACCTCTTACATACTGAAATTCCAAGGGATCTGTTATAATCTACACTTTTGGTCTCTGATTTATTTTATTTGAACATTTTTTTTCTTTTCTCTTGATTGTGAGTATAGTGAAAGGTTTGTCTCTCTTGCTTATCATTTGAGGAAGCAGCTGCTAGTTTTATTGATTCTTTGAATTTCTTTTGTGCTTTCTATATTATTGATTTCCTCTCTTGACTTAAATTTTATCCTTTCACTCTTTGTATTTTATTTGTGGGCTGGAGCGATAGTACAGCGGGCAGGGTGTTTGCCTTGCACGTGGCTGACCTGGAATCACTTCCTCCGTCCCTCTTTGAGAGCCAGACAAGCTACCGAGAGTATCCCGCCCACACGGCAGAGCCTGGAGAGCTCCCCATGGCGTATTCGGTATGCCAAGCACAGTAACAACAAGTCTCACAATGGAGACGTTACTGGTGCCCGCTCGAGCAAATAGATGAACAATGGTAGGACAGTGCTACAGTGCTATTTTATTTGTAGTTCCTTCTCCAGATTTTGAGACATGTATTTAGGTTGTTGATTTGAAGTTTTGGGTGTGTAGGGACACCTGGTCCTGTTCCCCAAACTAAAGGCTTCAGGCCAATTTGTTTTCATTTTCCCAACCCCTTAGTTTCCTTGTCAGTTGCTTCCTTAAGCCTGTTCCAAAGAAGAGCCATTATCCAGTTATAATTCATGTGGGCCCTGACACACTCCCTTGTAGAAGTCAGGCTAGTATAGAGCTTGTCTCAGGGCCATCCAAGGAAGTATTAGGATTTAAGACCAATGTAAGGCAACTCAAGCTTAAAATAAGTGAATGTGATGAGTGCCCATGTTCTTTAATCAGAGTCCACCTGCATTGCTAGTATTTTAGAATTAATCCACTCACACATTGATTTATAGAAAAAGCATAGCTTTATAAGTATTCCTTGTCCAACACAACAAGAAATTGACATGAGCAAAACACACAAAAGGCATTAAGGAAAGATACAAGCAAATATCTCACTAACATCCTGATGTGTAATACTCAGGTAATTAAATGAAAGAACACAATGTTTCTAAATTCATTTCAAACAAACATATGGTATGATCATGCACCAAATTATTTAATTTTATGCTCATCTTCAATATTTTGTTACACGCATAACAACTCTATTTTTCCTTTTCTTTGACTTTCTCTTTTTCTCTTCTTTACTTCAGTTAAAGGTTGGGAGTGAGGAAGCTGAGGTCTTGTGCCTGGCTCTGTGCTCAGGGATCCTGGCAGGACTCAGGGGACCATATAGGGATCAAACTGGTCTGTCACATGCACGGCAAACACTCTACTTGCTGTAATATCGCTTGGGCCTCCTCTATATCTTTTAAGCTTTAAAATTGTGTAAAAACATTCTATTTGATGTAATATTTAGCTTAACCACATTTTCCCCATCTGCAGTACACAGTTTAGATAATGTTAGACACTGTTCATATTTATATCTTTAAAACAGTGCTTGAAAATTAACACAATTTTATGAAAGGGGACAATATTTAAAATCAGTTATATCTACCTTAGTTTGAAGTCAAATATTTCTTCTAGCTTTCTATTTTTCCTCCTTTTTATTAAAGGCCATTTTCCCACGAGACAATAACTTCTACTACAGTATTTAAAATCTTAAGTTCCCTTTACCCTAAGACATATTTTGTTTTCCTAAAATTCCCTATTCATAAAGCACTCAGAACTGTTCTTAAAAATATCATACTATCAAACCATCACCTGAGATAGTGATGTCTTCATAATCCCAGCTCTCAGTTTTGCAAAGAGGGATGGGGAGCTAACTGTCATCAGATTGTGCTCCTTTTTCTTTCTTCATTTTATTTCTTCAGGGGAACCTTTCTATGAAGAGCCCAAGTTGTGGTCTCACGTAGTAACAGAAAAGCATGGACACGTGGATTCTCATCCTATCACAGTTCTGAGTTAAAATACTGGAGACATTCGCAAACTTGGTTTAAGAGCCATCATTTCACAGCTACTAACACATGCATAGACTAGACAATATTGGTACACTGAAAATTACAAAACTTTCAAGTGTAACAAAACCCAAACACAAACACATTATTCTATAAATAGCCAAAATCTTTAGAATACTTAACAGTTAACTATTACATACTACACTTTAGCTCCAGCAAAACTTTGCTACTGGGGCTGGAGCAATAGCACAGCGGGTAGGGCCTTTGCCTTGCACACGGCCGACCCGGGTTCGATTCCCAGCATCCCATATGGTCCCCTGAGCACCGCCAGGAGTAACACCTGAGTGCAGAGCCAGGAGTAACCCCTGTGCATCGCCAGGTGTGACCCAAAAAGAAAAAAAAAAAACAAAACAAAAACAACTTTGCTCCTGTTATAAATTAACCTAGTTTTATTTTGCATCCTTAAAACCACAATTTCTAGGAAACAGATATTAAAGAGTTTTAAAAACTCACATATATTATCATATATCAAGAATTATTTAATTTAATCATATATTAAGCACTATAAAAATTTCATATTTATACTTAAGACTTAGGTCATGACTGTGTTTCAGACCAGGTGTCAAAACTACCATATAAGATGATTTGTGTTAATGAAATGCATTTTCATGTTCTATGCAAAATAATTAGCAGTATAGCCTAAAAATTCTTATTATGGCTCTCTGGATTTGCAGAATCCAATAAAAAATTCAGAAACAAACAAAAAATTCTTCTTATAACTGTATCCCATTTTTTAAAACTTAATCCTTCATTTTAGAAATCACCCAAAGTCACAGGGTAACCTAGCAGTTTGAAGTTTAAAACGGCCCCATTTCTCTTTCCTTTCATCTGTAATCCATAGTGAAGAAACAATAAATTCCTGAGCTGGAGACTTCCTCCAGTCTCTTCAGGAGCATCGAGGAATGGAGCTATTGCTAAGGTTACCAAATCAGCCTAACAATTTAAAAGGTAAAGGTAAAGGCCCTCCCCTTGATCGTCGATTTGCTCGAGCGGGCCCAGTAACATCTCCATTGGAGACTTTGTTGTTACTGTGTCTGGCATATCGAATACTCTCGGTAGCTTGCCGGGCTCTCCGAGAGGGGCGGAGGAATCGAACTCGGGTCGGCCATGTTGGCCGCTTGTAAGGCGAACGCCCTACCCGCTGTGCTATCGCTCCAGCCAAAAATCTCAGAGATCAAATATTGCTAGATATGTTAAATTATTGGCTTTTGTGAAGTTTTTATTGAATCACTATGAGATACAGAGTTACAAAGCTTTCATGACCAGGTTTTCAGGCATACAATGTTCCAAAACCCACCCCTCCACCAGTGTCCATTTCCCACCACAAATGACCCGGGGAAAACTCCTGCCACTGCCCCTCCCCTAGCCTGCCTTTATGGCAGGCGCTTTCCTTCTCTCTCTCTTAATTTTGTAGTCAAATACTTAATTTAAATTATGTAGCACATAATAACTATTTGAGCCAGAGCGATAGCATAGCCGGTAGGGCGTTTGCCTGTACATGGCCAACCTGAGTTTGATTCTTCCACCCCTCTCAGAGAGCCCGGCAAACTACCAAGAGTATTCTGCCCGCATGGCAAAGCCTAGCAAGCTACCCATGATGTATTCGATATGCAAAAAAAAAAAAAAAAAACCCATAACAACAAGTCTCACAATGGAGATGTTACTGGTGCCCGCTCAAGAAAATTGATGAACACGATGAACAACGGGAGGACAGAGTTATAGTGACAGTGCTATAATAATTATTTAATAATATAACTTATAAATTATTGTATTATATAACTAACTACAAGTTATATACTTAACTTTATAGTCATATAATTAAAATAGTAAAGATCTTTTTTAAACGACAATGTCTTCCAAATGGATCTTAATTTATAAAAAAGCAAATATCATGAAATGTTTTATTATTCCATTCTATTCATGGAATGATTATTCCTGAGCACTTCCCTTGCTTCCTATCCAAAATTTTCCTTAGAGTCTAGTTCTGGGAAGCCTTGTTCCACAAAAGTTATCACAAAACAATACCTACTTATTAATTTCAACATCATAATTGTAAAACTTTCAAGACAATTTTAAGTCAATTACTTTAACATACATCTAACAATTTAATTAAAAATGGTGATTACAATTAATTATCTTGATTTATTAAATTTGTTCTTTAATGAAACTGCAAGGAAAGACAACTTCCAGGCTGCTCCCATATTAAAGTGGCCTCTTCCAGTTAGTATCAGGGCTAACTCTTCACAAGTAAACCATAAGTTCTCCAGGGTATGGCTGGCTTGCTCTCCTTTCAACTTCACTAAGTAGCTGGGTGGAGTCCTTAGTCTAGTCATCCTAGAATCATTAAAAATATCTCAAAAACCAGATAGTTCTAAATATTGGTACATGTGACTTCACAACTGAACTCCAGCTTGTCCTAAAGGCCTTTAATTTTGATTTTAACCTGGCTTTAACGTTCCAGTATTTCAAATACATACAGATACAGTGACTAGAAAGATAGTCTCTCTCTCTCTCTCTCTCTCTCTCTCTCTCTCTCACTCTCGCTCTCTTGCTCTCTCTCTCTCACACGCACGCACACAAACAGATTTGAGAGGCACTTAAAATATTTTTTTTGCATTGAATCACCATGAGATACACAGTTACAAAGTTTTTCATGATTGGGTTTCAGTCATACAATGTTCCAACACCCATTTCTTCAGCAGTATGCCAGTATGCATGTTCTCCATGTGTCTTCCTTCCCCCCATCTGTCTGCCTCTATGGCAGACCTCTCTCTCTCTCTCTCTTTCTTTCTTTCTTTCTTTCTTTCTTTCTTTCTTTCTTTCTTTCTTTCACACCCCCCCTCAGTTCCTGTGGGCAGACACTGGGACACTCCCTGTGGGAGTGTGGGAGCCTCACTGGAGGCAGGTCAAGGTGAGCCTAATGAGTCTGTGCAGAACTGGAACTTGTACCTGGACCGACCGTCCTTATGTCTGATGTCTTCTCCATAGATTGGCTGTCCAACCCATGGTCTAGGATGGGAGGAAGGAAAAAGGAAAGAATAAAAGAAAAAGAGGAGAAAGGGAGAGGGGAGCACGGTAGGAGGAAATGAAGGAGGGAAGAAAGGAAGATAGAGAAATAAAGGAAGAAAGAAAAAGCATAAAGAAGTGCAGCACTGGATTATGGATTCCGAAGTTTCGACTTTTATGTGATGTTCTTTGTCATTTTAAAGGTCTTCAGGTACCTCTAACTGTACTGAGCACGTTCTGTGCCATCAGTGTGTCTCCAAGCTCGTGGTAATTACCAGTATGTGGTTGTGAAGTGGAAAAAGTGACGTTTTGAGGAACAAAGAGTTGCACACTCGTAATTCTTGATCTCCCATATAAGGTGTAGTGGTGGACTATGGCAGCAATGAACATTTCTATGCAGAATGTTTCTGTCTCTGCTGTCTGAAATCACATGAAGTTTTTACCAACAAAGCAATCACCACTGTTTTCCAGAAGATAATGAGCTTCACATGAAAGAACATCACCATTTGCTAGATGGGCTCAGATCCTCCTTTGGTGTATAATAAAATATCAGGAGTCTATACATGGCAAAGAACGGGGGCACGTTGATGATGACCAAATGAACGCAAGCTCTCTGCAAGCTGAATGTTCCTTCACATAGATGTTGCACGTCTCAGAGATCTCAGCGGTGGTGGCCAGTCTGATCGTGACATACACACAGCCTGCAGCACAACCCTCTTGCAGCAGGGCAGCAGAATTTCTCCCATGGAGCAAAGAAGGCAGCAGAAGAAGGGAAGTGAGGACTTGTGCTTCTCTTTGCCTTTCCACATGACTTCCATGTTGAAAACAGCTCTTCAGGAAGTTGACTAGGAAGCTCGTGAATTTGTAGAGGACCTAGGCTTCCTATCACTACCATAAGGTGTCCACGTATTTGGTGATACTTCAGAGACACCCAGCTGTGTGACATGTGGGTGTAACATGGGCAACATCCTGATGATGGGCCTCTGGAACTTAGGCTTCGTGTAGGGCACCAAGTGCTGCAAGTTCCCCCAAGGGACATGAGGATGGTGACCATACAAGGATCCCCAAAATGAACCACACTTTGACTTCCAGAGTCTGCAGCTGCCACACACAGGGACATGGCCACGACTATGGGCCATGAGAGGGTCAGCACTGCAGCTTTAGGCTGCATTCAGTTGCCTCCAGTTGTTTTTTTTTTTTTTTCATTTGTTTTGCGGCCACACCCTGCAGTGCCCTGGGTTTACCCTGGTTCTGCATTTTAGAGGTCTCTCCTGGAGGCCTCAGAGACATCTGGGGTCTCAAGGATTGAGCTCGGGTTGGTCTTGTGCAGGAATCTGGCCTTTGCCAGTAGTTCTTGCACATGCACACACGCGCTAAGCATCCTTTTGCTATTATGCACCTCTTTGGAGCGAGGGGAGAGCGCAGACAGCAATATCGGTCAGGCAAGACCATTGATTGAATATGATGTGGTCAATTTCATTGTGGAATCATCCACTGGGAGACTCCCATATCCAACGTTTAGATTTGGCCTTCTGTAGTTTTGAGTTACCATAGATGGTCTTGGTCGACATGATGAACTCGGACACTCTCTCACCCTGTTCGTTCCATTCTAGGCCATGGGTCCTGATGTGGAGTTCTTAGGCTGATCTTCTCGGTCCTATCTTGGTATTAAAATCACTGACAATGATCTTGTAGAAGGTGTGGTCTTCTTTATAGAACTTCTCCAGCCACACCTATTTAAGCGTAATTGTCCGATTCGGATTATTAGGCATTCAAATGAATCAATGTTTATGGCCAAGTTTGTGTTGACAAGGAAACCGACACCACCGACGCCTCTTTTGTCACGTGTTCCGAAGAACAGCTCTTCCCCAGTGTCAAAAATGGCATGATGTGATTGATGCCTTCTCGTCTCGGTCAGACCAATGATGTTGTACTTGATTTTTCGCGCCTGCACCATCAGGTCCTCGATGGATGCATCTGAGCCAGCATACGTGCACTGAAAGTACAGACAGTCATTTTTGTCCTTCTTCGTTTTGGCAGCCTATTTTGGCCCTGAGATTTTATCAGCCCAGCCTCTTCTTCCTCATCCTTTGATATATGCCAGTTTTGTAGTGTAAAGTGCTATCTCATTGTTTTGATTTCCATTCCCATGATGATTACTTATGTATAGCATTTTTTCATATGCCTTTTGATCATTTGTATGTCTTTGAAGAAGTTTCGGTTTATCTCTTCTCTCCATTTTTTATGGGGTTGGATTTTTCCCATGGTTCTATCAGTGCTTATATGCATCTTGGATATTAACAATTTATCAAATAAATGATGGTCAATTATCTTCCAATTTGGGGGGAATCTTTTTGTTTTTGTAACAGTTTTCATTGAGATAAGTTGTTTTGATATTGTTCTGTTTATCTGTGATTCCGTTTGCTTGGCCAGTGGCAGTTGGCTCCTTAAAGATGCCTCTAGCTTTAAGTGTCCGTAAGTGTTCTTCTGCCTATGTTTTTTTGGGTATTGAGATACTTAACCATTTTGATTTGACTTTTGTACATGGTATTAGAAAAGGTTCTGATTTCTTTCTTTCTTTTTTTTTTTTTTTTGCATTGACCAACTAGTTTTCCCAGCACCATTTGTGGAAGAAGTTCTCATGCTCCACCTCGGATGTTTTGCTTATTTACTCAAGATTAGCTGTCCATATACCTGAGGATCTGTTCCTGGGTTTTCAGTTCTATTTCATTGGTCTTAAAGTCTGTTTATTATTTTACATACCAAGGTCTGTGGTATTATTCTAATACCACACTGCTTTAATTACTACAGCTTTGCAGTATAGTTGAGATTGGCAGAGTGATTCCTCCAGTTCTCTTTTTCCCTAGGATTGCTTTGGCTATTTTGGGTGGGGATTTGTCAGCCCATATAAATGGCAGGAAATACAAGGGGCATTTTTTATAAAGAAGTGAATCTGTATAATGATTTATTGAATCATACAATTTCATTGAATCTGTATAATGCTTTGGAGGATTATTGCCATCTTGGTTATGTTAATCCTTCTAGTCTATGAACAGATTGTATTCTCACTGGTGTGAGGTGGTATGTGTCCTTGTTGTCTTGATTTGGATTTCTCTGATAAGTGATGCTGAGCATTTTTTCATTTGCCTACTGCTCATCCACCTATCTTCCTCTGAGAGGTGTCTGTCTATTCACTAGCCTTCTGCTTTATCATTCAATTCTCTTGTTTCTAGGAGGGTTTTTTTAGGTAAAGTGTTCAGAGCTTTTAAGTACAGTATCACCAACTACAAAACCAAGATGACTGCCCTCCGACATCATGATGGATCTATCACATCTTCCAGAAGGGCAATGGAGAAGATTATTCATGACTTCTACTCAGATCTCTTTAATAGCCACATCCACTTGCCCACATACCACATACCACATGATGGATATGTCGTTCCCAATGTTCTCCCTTCCGAAATCCAACATGCCATCTCGTCGGTAAAGAAACAAAGAGCACCTGGCCCAGACAAGATCAGACCTGAACACCTGAAGAACTTACCATCAGTACTCATCAATACATTGGCTGGACTCTTCACACGCTACCTGTCTGAATGCAAGGTTCCATCCCAATGGAAAACCAGCAGGACTGTACTACTATACAAGAAAGGAGACATCAACGACATTGGCACCTATCGTCCAATCTGCCTGTTGTCTGTCATCTACAAACTATTCACTCGAGTCATCCTGAATAGGATTAGCAGAACACTAGATGAAGGACAACAATGTGAAAAAGCTGGATTCCGAAAAGGATTCAGTACCATCGACCATATCCACACAATAACCAAGCTCATTGAGGTATCTCGGGAGTTCAAGATGCCTCTCTCTCTAACGTTCATTGACTTAAAGAAGGCCTTTGATTCTGTTGAGACGGAAGCGGTCATGGAAGCCCTAGCCAATCAGGGCGTACAAACTCAATACATCAGGATCCTTCGTGAGCTCTATTGCGGATTCACTACCAAGATCTCACCATTCTACAAAGAAGTAATCATCCATATCAAGAGAGGGGTTCGGCAGGGTGATACCATTTCACCAAAACTCTTCAGTGCCACCCTCGAGAACATCATGCGACGACTGGAATGGGAAAACATGGGAGTGAAGATAGATGGTCGGCAACTACACCACCTCCGCTTTGCTGATGACATCGTTCTAATAACACCAAACATCAGCCAAGTGGCACAAATGCTGAACGACTTTGACCGTGAATGTGGAAAGGTCGGACTACAGCTGAATCTTATGAAGACAATGTTTATGAGAAACAGCCTTGTTCCTGACGCTCCATTCGTTCTCAACGAAACCACCATCTCCGAATGCAACAGTTATATATACCTAGGTCGAGAAATCAACATGATGAATGACCTGGCACCTGAGTTACGCAGGAGGAAGAGAGCGGCTTGGAATGCCTTCAAGAGCATTGAAGAAACAAATAAAAGGACAAAGAACCTCCAGCTACGAGCACATCTCTTTGATTCCACTATTCTTCCTGCATTAACATATGCCTCAGAGACCTGGACCCTACGAAAACAGGATGAGAACGCTATTCGGGTCTCTCAAAGAAGAATCGAAAGAACTATGCTTGGAATATCACGATTCACTCAAATGAGAGATAGAATCCGGAGTTCTGATCTTCGTCAACGCTCAAGAATCAGGGACGCTGTCTCATTTGCCAAGACATCAAAAATCAGATGGGCTGGACACGTAATGAGATTTACAGACAACCGCTGGACTAGAGCCATTACTGATTGGATTCCACGGGACATCAAAAGATCACGTGGACGCCCACCTATAAGATGGTCAGACTTCTTCGTCAAGACCCTAAATGATCGGTTTGACGCTCTGCATGTTCCTAGAATGAACAGATACCATTGGGCTACGCTAGCACGCAACCAGGATGAATGGAGACGTTACTGGCACCCGCTCGAATAAATGGATGAATAACGGGGATTAAGTGATTAAGTGAAGTGATCATGTAATTTGCAAATCAAGAGAGCTTGACTTTTTACCTGGTTACCTTAATATCTTCTTGTGTGATTACTATGGCATGGACTTCCCGTACAATATTGAATAGAAATTGTGAGAAAGCCCATCCTTTTCTTGTGCCTCATCTGAAAGGGAAGGCTTTTAGTTTTCCTCCATGCAGTACTATGCTTTCTATGGATTTGTGTTAAATGGTTTTAACTATATTGAGGAAAATTTCTCCAGCTCCATTTTTTTATTGAGAGTTTTTAATCATTAATGGATGTTGGATTTTGTCAAATGTGTTCCCTGCATATATTGATAGGTTCATATAATCTTTATTTTTCAGGGCTATTGGTTTGTAGTTTTCCTTTTTTGTGCTGTTTCTGACTGCTTTTGGTATTAGGGTGATTGTTGGTTGCCCTGTGGAAACAAAAGAGCAGGATTTTGCTGCTGGACAGGATGGGAGATCTAAGAGAGCTCCTCACTCCTTTGACCTTTCTAAGCTATTACACAAATTCTGGAGCTTTTTCTACAGGGATCTAAGCAGATAACATCCTCTTCTATGCCTGGTGAAGGCTGTTCGTGGAAACATGAACCCATTTCATTGGGGAGGAAATGCCCTGGTTGCCTCATCTCCTGCTGCAGACCCGTTTTCCAGACCTCACAGTTCCGTGGATTCACTCGCTGCTCTCAAGGTTCCTGCTTCTCCAGCACCAACGCTCAGGTCTCTTGGCCGCATGTGCTCATCCAAACACTCATACAGGCTTTTCTTGGTAAGTGTTTTGTCTAATATTACTGTGGTTACATTTGTGGCTCCTTTTTGGCTATTATTTCACAGCGGTAGGGCGTTTGCCTTACAAGCGGCCAACATGGCCGACCCGAGTTCGATTCCTCAGTCCCTCTTGGAGAGCCCGGCAAGCTACCGAGAGTATTCGATATGCCAGACACAGTAACAACAAAAGTCTCCAATGGAGACGTTACTGGGCCCGCTCGAGCAAATTTGCATGGGAAATCTTTTTTTTTAAATTTGTATTAGTGAAACACCATGAGGTACAGTTGTAGACTTAACAAATTTTTGTGCTTGGATTTCTTTTTTTTTTCCTAAGTAACCTTTTTTATTTTTTAATTTTTTTCAGAAGAACATTATTTATTTATTTATTTTAATAAGTTTTGATGACAATGTAATTTTTTTTTTATAGTGAGACATCATGAGGTACAGTTGCAGACTTACACATTTTTGTGCTTGGGTTTCAGTTATACAATGATCAAGTACCCATCCGTCCACCAGTGCCCATTCTCCACCACCACTGATCCCGGTATTCCTCCCACCCCGCTTTTCCCCCGTCCCACCTTGCCTCTGTGGCAGGGCATTCCCTTTTGTTCTCTCTCTCCTTTTGGGTGCTGTGGTCTGCAAAAGAGGCATTGAGTGGCAATCATGTTTGGTCTATAGTCCACTTTCAGCATAATTCTCCCATCATGAGAAATCTCTTTCCATTTTTTTTGACCTTTGTGTGTCTCTAGAGCTGGAGAATTTCTTGTAGACGATATAAAGTAGGTTACTGGCTTTTGTGTGTTTTTAAAAATGTATTTGGCCATTTATGTTTTTTTATGGGGAAGAGTAAACTTTTATTAAAAGTAATTGCCACTGGTGACAGAGTCAGTATTGCCCTTAAAAAATAATCCTCTGTCCAGAGCAAAGACTCAGATGGCTTGAGAGCATGTTTTGCCATGGATCTTCTGTGCTGGGTCCCTGGCACTGCTTGGCCCCCCAAGGTCCACAGGAAGTCCCCAAGCAAATAACTGGGAGTCACTCTCAGGTACCACTGAGAATGGCCCAGATATCGGAAAGGGAAAAATGTTATTTATGTCTTACTTTTCTTGGGTTTTGTATTTTTCTTATTGCCTTTGTTTTCTGTAGGTGTATGTTAGCACAGTGTGAATCTCTTATTTTATTCTGTAAATACAGTATAGTTTTTTCTTTGTTTGTTTCACAGATAAAGTATTTTCTAGTGTTATGGTGACATGGTTAACCTGAAGTCGGCTTCAATCACAATTTGTATCTTTAGTGCTTGACTTCCGAACGCTGTTATGGATGTAACAATATATTGAGAGCACTATTATTCAATACAGTTCTGATAGCTGCTGCCACAGAAATTAAGCAAGAAAAAAATTTAAATTTGTGTTCAAATTGGCAAAGAAATCAAATTCACTGTTTACAAATGACATATCAAGAACCCTAAGACTGCAAAACCAAACATTAATTAAACACTCCTAGAAGCAATAAATCTTTACAGTAAAGTTGCAGCTTACGAAAGCAAACAGGAAAATCTTTTGTGATTTTATATGTAAACAATGATAAAAGAGTGATTTAATTTAAAAATCCTGCTTATAGTTATGAAAAAAATTAGGTAATGTGGAATCAATTTTTAGAAAGGAGGTGAAAGATTTACTTATTAAAACCTGCAAAGCACTGTTAGGAATTTCGTATGTAGGAACCCAAAAAGGCTCCTCTGAAAAACCCCTCAAAACAATATATTTATATAGTAAAGTAGCAGGCTACAAAACCAATGCACAGGATTCTAATTTATTCTTACATGTAAACAAACAAACAACAGAAAAAAAAAAACCCAAATCCGGAATAGAAATAAACCCGATTGCAATCATGTAAAAAACAGAAACCCCTTAGTTTAACAAAGGAGGTAAAAGACCTATTTAGTGAAAACTGCAAAACTTCTGAAAGGAATTTAAAATGAACTAATGTAATAGAAACATATTCTTGGTTTAAGGATCATAAGAATTGCCATCTTGAAAATGACTATCTTAACTCAAAGCAGTTTACAGAAACAGCAAATTCCGATAAAATTTCCATGGCTTTATTCAAGGACATGGAGTAAATTTTTCTAAAATTTGCATTAAGCTACAAAACTCCTGACATAGCCAAAGCAATCTTGAGGAAAAATGGGAGGCATTGTGTCCCCAGACTTTAAAATCTGACACAAAGTTTTAGCAATCAAAATTGGTTGGTACTGGAAGAAAAAAAGTCTCTTCTCAATGGCATAGGATTGAGAGGTCAGGGAGAAACCCTCAGATGCATGAGCAATTTATTTATGAAGAAGTGCATGAATTGGAGCAAGGAAACCTCTTTAGCCAATGATTACGGGAAAACTAGATAGTCACAATTAAAAAAATGAAATTAGGTGCAAACCTTCATCATACTTGGGTCTGGAGTGACCCTGTGCTTTCCCACAGTGCTTGCAATTATGAAACGGTTTGAGATCTTGACCTGCTCCATCCAGAGTAAGGTGTTAGAAATCTCAGACAGTCGTGAAAAATAAGAAAAAGAATAAAACAGAAGCAATAAGGGAAAAATAGACCCCTCTTTCACCCTGTAAACAAAAATTAACTCAAATAAAATTTTTATATTGCACTTGAATCTTGAAAAATCCATTGGGGAAACATAGGCAAGACTCTCCAAAATCATGACCACAGTGAAGTCTGAAATGTAAGAACTCAAGTGGCAAAGGTAATAAAAACAGAAACGGAACTATTTCAAACTAGAAAACTTCTGCATTCTGTGAGCAATGTGCCCTACAATTAAAAGACATTCTACTGATTGAAAGGATTTTGAGACCATACGCAAGATAAAGGACTAATATCCAAGATACATAAAGCGCTCTTAAAGCTCTCCATCAGAAAAACCGATTCAAAAATGTGGAAAGGAATGACATGGTCTCAAGATGTGAAATTGACACAGAGGCAAAGGAAATTCGTCATCATTGATTATAAGGGAAATGCAAATCAAAGTGAAAATAAAACATCACTCACATGGGGACTCACAAATGTGTAACACAAAGCCAGAAATGAGTAAGTGCCAGTGGGGGTGTGCCAGATAGGAACCTCATTTTTCATTGGAGAGACTGGTTTGACTCAGCCTGAAGGACATCTCCACACCTGTACTCATCACAGCATTGTTGACTGCAGCCAGGATCTGGAAACAACGCAAGTGCCCACAAGAGATGAGTGGATAAAGAGCTTGTACAAACACACGTGCAATACCGCTCAGCTGTGAGAAGAGGTGAAAGCTTCACCTGGCTGAAACTTGGATGGAATTGGAAGCTGTTATAATAAGTGAGCTGAGAAGAAAAAGACAAATGCCAGATGATCATCCTCATGTGGAGGATGAAGAAGCAAAGTAAGTGTATTTGACAGTCACCAGTGGGAATGAACCCTGAGATGTGATTGTGACAGAACAGGGAATTGAGGGAAACATTTGTGGGTGGGCTTTGATTAAGCCACACCTGGGTGTGCTCAGGACTTACTCCTGCCTCTGTGCTCAGGGCTCAGTCCTGATGATGATCAGGGTGCTGAAGATCAAGTCTGGCTATATGCTCAATGAGAGCATTCTGCCTGTTGCACTACCTGATATTTTGCCCATTTTGTGCCTAGTATTCATTTGTCCTAGTGAATTTTTAAGCTCAATCCATTTTTATGAAGTAGTTTATTTAAGGAAACTCTCTTAGAAAAATGGGAAACATATGAAATATGAGAAACTAGTCAATTGCTGATAATTTGCCTAGTTTGTGCCTGCTGTTAATTTTTTCTAGTGAATTTCAAGCTCAGTTCTGTTTTATGAAGTAACTAGTTTATTTAAAGATGCTTTCTTAGAGAAATATGATAAATATCTGAAACATAAGAAATTTAATCTATTTTTTCTTTTGATAGATTTCCTTTTTTAATAATCCCAAGAAATGACTGAAATGTGTATCTCAAGAAGATTTTACGTTATATATAAGATTTTTGTTCAATCAAATACAGGACACCATGCATGACTAGGTAGTTAGTATTTCTATAAACCTTTTCCCTTAATTATATTGTAAAGATTAATCTCCTTGGATTTTGTAAATTTAATTTTTATGAGTTATAATTATATGTTGTAATGATAATATATACATATATATTTATTAGTGAGATACCATGTACAGTTACATGCTAACTAGTTTGTAAATAGACTTACAAACTTTCGTATTTGGGTTTCAGTTATACAATGATCAAGTACCCATCCATCCACTAGTGCCCATCCATTCTCCAACAATGAACCCAGTAGCCTGCCCACTACCCCACCCCCACCCCACCCCACCTCTATGGCAGGGCATTCCCTCTTTCTCTCTCTTTCCTTTAGGTTGTCGGGGTTTGCAATAGAGGTATTGAGTGGACATCATGTTCGGTCTATATTCTACTTTCAGCCTTTCAGCACGCATCTTGCATCCCCACAAGTCCTCCAAAAACCCTTTACTTGGTGTTCCCTTTTCTGTCTGAACTGCCTTTCCCCCCCGGCATGTGCTGCCGGCTTCCAAGATGTGGAGCAGTCCTCCCAGCATCACATATGGTCCCCTGAGCACCGCCAGGAGTAACTCCTGAGTGCAGAGCCAGGAGTAACCCCTGTGCATCGCCAGGTGTGACCCAAAAAGCAAAAAAAAATTTTTTTTAAAAATTTAAGTTGGTCATATATTCATTGTGTGAATTAACGTTGAAAGCTATGTTTATTCTCGGAATTTCTTTCAAAGCGAATGGCCATAATAATATACCTATCTCTGTAATATACCTTTAATGTTATTGAGCATTATCGGAAACAATTGTTTTTACATAAGTCTGAGTTGCATAACTTAAAAATGTTGTTAGTTCAGTGTATTCTTTGTTAAAAGTCTAAGAAATTATATATATTATTAGGTATTAAAAGTTACTTGAGAGCCAAAATGTCCCATCTCAGTTTCTTAGGTTTCTGACAGCTCTTTCTGCAGTCTGAGGGTCCATGTGGTATAGAGGAGTAGGGGTTAAGGAGTCCAGGCGAGGCACCATTATTTCTGCTTTTAATACCTGCTCGTATTTTCTGGGTTTTCAGACAGCATGTACGCTTTCTTGTTTTCTAAAAGTTTTGTGTGAATAATGCCATAATCTATCCACATAACTAATCTGAAGATTGCAATTTGTTATTAAAGATGCAGTTTTATTTATTTTATAATGTCATGACAATACTGTTTCGTATTATAAACTAATGTGTTTGATTTTTAAGGTGACATTGAACTTTATTGACTTAAACATCCTTTTTAATACATATATAGGTTAACTTGATCTTATAATCCTATGGATAAACTTTTATACTCAACCATTTGAAGCTGCATTGGAAGACATTTGGCCATAGTACCTTCTTCTACTAGGTCAGTTATTAAGCACTTTCTCCTTTATGTTGATGAAATAATCCTCTATATTTGGCAGTTTGTTCAGAAAGGTAAAGGTAAAGGCCCTCCCGTTGATCGTCGATTTGCTCGAGCGGGCCCAGTAACGTCTCCATTGGAGACTTTGTTGTTACTGTGTCTGGCATATCGAATACTCTCGGTAGCTTTCCGGGCTCTCCGAGAGGGGCAGAGGAATCGAACTCGGGTCGGCCATGTTGGCCGCTTGTAAGGCGAACGCCCTACCCGCTGTGCTATCGCTCCAGAATTGTGGTTAAATTTTCTGAAATTTTTTATATGTAAAATTTGTATTTGGGGGCTGGAGCGATAGCACAGTGGATAGGGCGTTTGTCTTGCACGCAGCCAACCCTAGTTGAATTCCCAACATCCCATATGATTCCCTGAGCACCGCCAGGAGTGATTCCTGAGTGCATGAGCCAGGAGTAACCCCTGTGCATCGCTGGGTATGACCTAAAAAAAGCAAAATAAATAAATAAATTTGTATTTGGTAATAATATTTGCTTAAAATTATTGTACACTTAAAATTTGAAATATTTTCAATATGCTTTGTATATTTACATTGAAAATAATTCACTTTATTTTAATGTTTAGTATAGAGCTAAACCATAATCCTATAAAAGATGAAAAACCAAGCATGTGGAATTAAAAAAAGAATAGGAAAAGCAAAACAAAATTTAGCAAATACAAGTGAGAAAACAATAAAGATTAGTAATAAGAAAAATAGGAGCGATTTAAATACTTCAGTGAAATATAATTTTACTTTGGTGACACTGACTACAAAACATGTGGTAGAATCTTAATATAGTAATTACTTTTTAAAGCTCTTTTTGTAGGGCTGCTCTATGAAATTTTTATACCATCATATTTAATAGTAAATAATAAATTAGTATTAGTATACAATCATATTTAACAGTTTGCTTTTATGCATGTATTCACCCATGCTGGTAACTATAGAAAAGATTTCTTTTAGCTTACATGAGATTTACATAGAAACGTTTATCATAGAGGACCGAGCTCACCCTGCTGGTGAAACAGACCATGTACACATTCAGTCTCCATCACCAGACAACTGAATGGCAGCAGTCATTTGAGAAAATGCTGTTTTCTCAAATATCAGAATACAGTGTGGTGTGCTTTTTCTCTTCAGCATTTCTTACCTGCATGCATTCCTTAAAGCTATACTTCTATTCAAATTATTTATCAGACTATTTGAAGTGTGCTTCCACTTATAAAAGTTATATTTGAGTATTGAGAGGAGTTCATTTGACCTTTTTTTGTACTTAAAACAATATTAATTTGAGACTGGAGCCACAAATTAAGCCGCACAGCGGGTAGGGCATTTGCCTTGCACACGGCCAACCTGGGTTCGGTCGCCAGCATCCCATATGGTTCCCTGAGCACCATCGGGAGTAACTCCTGGGTGCATAGCCAGGACTAATACCTGTGCATCGCTAGATATGCCCCCCCCCAAAAAAAGAAGTAATATTAATTTTAGGTAGCACTGTAGCACTGTAGCAATGTCCACCAGTTGTCCATCGATTTGCCCGAGCGGGCCCAGTAATGTCTCCACTGTGACACTTGTTGTTACTGTGTTTGGCATATCAAATAGGCCACGGGTAGCTTGCCAAACTTTGCCGTGTGGGCGAGATGCTCTCTGTAGCTTGCCAGGCTCTCTGAGAACAAAGATAAATAGTATTATTTAGTATTATTCAGGAGTGAACATTTCATTTGAGCAAATCTTTGAGAACCTAGGAATTATTGAAAGTAAATAAAACAATAGTTTACACTTGATCCCCTTAGTACTGTGAATCACTTAAAATATAGCTCAGTTTAAAAAATTAAATTTTTTCCTATTATTTTGTACTATATCTGATGATGACAAACTTGATTCTGATTTTTCTGCCCCTAAAATGAACCTGAAAATTGAGTTACATGGCATAGTAATTGAATTTAAAGTTTAAATATTTATTTTTTGACTTGTTTTTTAATTTTTATTAGTGAAACACCATGAGGTACAGTTGTAGAAGTACAAATTTTTGTGCTTGGATTTCAGTTATACAATGATTGAGTACCCATCCCTCCATCAGTGCCCATTCTCCACCTCCAGTGCTCCCAGTATCCCTCCCACCGCCCCATCCCCCCATCCCATACCACCCCTGTGGCATTCCCTTTTGTTTCTCTCTCCTTTTGGGTATTGTGGTTTGCAAAAGAGGCATTGAGTGGCAATCATGTTAGGTCTAGAGTCTACTATCAGCATGCTTCTCCCATTCTGGGAGGATCCTCCAAACACCCATTATTTGGTGCTCCCTTCTCTATCTGAGCTGCCTTTTCCATTTTTCCCCAGCATGTGCGGCTGGCCTCCAAGTCATGGAGTGAACCTCCTGGTACTTATCTCGGCTATTCTTGGTTGTTAGTCTCTTATTTTGTTACTTTATATTCCCAGATAAACGCAATCTTTCTATGTCTGTCCCTCTCTTTTTGACTCATTTCGCTTAGCCTTGGAGTGTTTTTATTCAGGTCTCTTTTAGCTGGTACTCTTCTGGTTCCTTGGATCTGGATGTCTGCATTCTTTAACTTTGGGAACTGTTCCCCAAGATTTCTAAGAGTTTCATTGTATTGGTGGTGCTGTTTCTGTGCTGGTGATAGAGCCCAGGCCCATGTACATGAGGAGCAGATTCTTCATCGTTCAGCTGCTTCACCCCTCCCCCCACAACTCAGTTTAAATGTATTTTAAGAAATTCATCTATATAGTAATATTTAGAATTGAGCAAGTAAAAATGTGAACAATTAAAGAGCTTTTTTTAAAATTTTATAGTACTTTAGTGCTATGGATCTTCTTGAATGAGTTCATGTGATGAAATAAAATCTGAAAGATAGCAAATTCAAACCTGATGGATGTTTTTACAACAACACAAGAAAATCATAATTAATTAATTAAATAATTCCTTAATTTTTTTAATTTTTAATTTTTAAGAATACAAATAAATTTCTTAGCATTTAATGATTTTTTGAATTAAAGATCTGCTATAAGTCATAATTTGATTTATAGTTGGAAATAGAGTGACTTACTTTTCTTTAAAAAAATTTTAAATTGACAGTGCCAGAGAGACAGTACAGCAGAAAGGGAGCTTGCTTTGCAGGCTTCTGACATGGGTCCATCTATGGTCCCTTGAACCCTCAGAAGTGATCCCTGAGCACAGAGCCAGGAAGAAGCCCTGAGCACAGCTAGCTGTGGCGCCAAAACAAAACAAGACAAAACCAAAAAAATTGACTTGTGGTAAGTTAATTCTAATTTACAATTAGTCTTACTGAAGTATCATTTACTTATATCTTTTTGAATTGCTCAATTCCATATCACATTTTGTTATATAGCATTATCAATATAAGATAATATCAGACACATTAAAACTGCATTATCAAACTTGTTTTTGAAAACCTAAAAATGTCAAGGAATTCTATATGTTGCAATCCCTTTAGAAAATCCAAGCCTATAGTTACTCCTCTAAATTTTTTCCTTATTTCTAGAGCTGACAGTTGACTTATTAAAACTACTATATAGGATTTAAATTACTAATTGGATTTAAATTACTATTTGGTCATTTAAATTGTCATTGTCATTGTCCTCCCGTTGTTCATCAATTTGCTCAAGCGGGCCCAGTAACGTGTCCATTGTGAGACTTTGTTTTTACGGTGTTTGACATATCGAATACGTCACGGGTAGCTTGCCAGGCTTTGCTGTGTGGGCGAGATACTCTCGGTAGCTTGCAAGGCTCTCTGAGAGTGGCAGAGGAATTGAACTCGGGTCAGCCATGTTGGCTGCGTGCAAGGCAAACGCCCCACCCACTGTGCTATCACTCGAGACCTGGGTAATTTAAATATTGCCCAAAATGTTGCCAAAAATATTTCAATGATTTGATAGAGCTATGTTATGTTTATTCTAATAAAACTCATTCCTTTGCTTATTTTCCAAAGAGAATAATAAAATTATTGTATTAATTCAAAAAGTGTTGAATATAAGTAAATGCATAGGTAATGTTCAGTTTGCATCGTATATTTAGAGAAAAACTAATATAAAAATATTTAATGCTATTGGTTTGAGCATATTAAATGTCTGGGTTTTTTTTATTTGAATATGGGAATTCTGCTGGTAGAACAATTCTTGAAGTAAATTTTGCTCTCCAATTTACAGATGTAATCATGGAAGCATATTGGAAGACATAGGCTAAAAATGAAGCAATAAAAACAACTATGTTAAAAAAAATAATAAACTAACAGTAAAGAAGCCATCTTCTCTGCCCAATTGTAGTCCCTGAAAAATAAAAAGAAGGCCAGGAAGGCATCCAGGACTCTGGTTTGAATTCAGGGACGCCATTTTGCTCCCCAGGGCAGGATTGAACCCCAACTATGAAGAGCAACGTTGTGGAATGAAGAGGAATAGCCATATATTTCTTCACCTCTCCATAATTAATCATAGACATACACAGACATTCTAACTACAACAATGCACAATAAACAACTCCAAATTACAACAGTCAGAATAGAAAAGCAACGCAGAAACCCACTAAACTTAGTGCAGATTCTAGCCCAGATGAACCAATCAATAACAATGAGCTATATAACCTCTCTGATAAAAAATTTAGAATGAGATTGATGAAGATCCATAGGAAACTCAAAGAAACAATAGAGTGGCCATCTTTACAGCATACAGCGTAAGAGAAGGGCCACATGGAGGGTGGGATCCACAGCTCCCTATGAAAAAGAAAAAAACAGGTTCCAAAAAGAGCCGAGATCATCGGGAAGTCCCAGATGGGGTAGGTACCACATCCCGCCTCTCCCAGATGGAACCCCGGTGACCAGAAGCCTCTACAACCACAGCTCGAGTATGCGGGAACTAGGACTTTTCCTCAAAACCATGCGGCCACTTATGCGGCCGCGCCATATCTCTCTATATACAAAGTGGTCAATGGGAAGTAAACCACCCAACGTTTCTCCCTGAAAATCAGAGTTAAGTTTGGAGCACGGCCACAGCCCCAGAAACACAAGGACTTGATGCAGAACCCAGCAGCTTGGAGGAGAAAAGTGAACGGATTATGCGTTAATCCAGGCCATCATGTCTGCCGGGAGGGGAAAGGGTGTTGCCCCATTCGCCCTCTCTTCTCTGGAAAGAAGGATGGCGGCTGCATGGGAGCCTTGTGGACAGCAAGTATGAGCCGGTAGTGTGGGGGCGACTAAAACCTCATGGGAAGGGGGGCGTTCCGGTCCGTCCTTCACGCCCTACCGAGGTCACCAGTTGCCCCCCACGAGCGGCTCCCCAGCACGGCCACAGTCCCAGAAGCACAAGGACTTAATGCAGAACCCGGCAGCTTGGAGCAGAAAAGTGAAAGGACTATGCGTTAATCCAGGTCATCAAGTCTGCCGGAGGGGAAAGGGTGTTGCCCCATTCGCCCTCTCTTCTCTGGAAAGAAGGATGGCGGCCGCATGGGAGCCTTGTGGTCAGCAGGTATGAGCCGGGGGTGTGGGGGCGACTAAAACCTCATGGAAGGGGGGCATTCTGGTCCGTCCTTCAGGCCCTACCGAGGTCACCATTTGCCCCCTGCGAACGGCTCTCCAGCACAGCCACGGCCCCAGAAGCACAAGGACTTAATGCAGAACCCAGCAGCTTGGAGCAGAAAAGTGAAAGGACTATGCGTTAATCCAGGACATCATGTCTGTCCGGAGGGGAAAGGGTGTTGCCCCATTTGCCCTCTCTCTCTGGAAAGAAAGATGGCGGCAGCATGGGAGCCTTGTGGACAGCAGGTATGAGCCGGGGGTGTGGGGGTGACTAAAACCTCATGGGAAGGGGGGCGTTTCGGTCCACCCTTCACGCCCTACCGAGGCCACCTGTTGCCCCCCACGAGCGGCTCTCCAGCACGGCCACGACTCCAGAGCACAGAAACCAATTTCTTAACCATCTGACTTTCAGTAGAAATACTTCCAGGGTCAATAAGTAAAATAGCAGAAATCCAAAACCAACATTTAATTCTTGAACCCAGCTGTAGAAAGCAAATCACTTCACAATGCTTTTTCAGCATGTCCGATTTGGGGGGAGGGGTAAACTCTAAATAATAGTGGTGAATATTTTAAAGAAACAATGAATGTAATCAAAGCATATAGAGTGTTAACTAAAATTCATCTGCCTCACAGGGACTGGGGGGGGTGGGGTTTTATTGGGGTTCTTCATGGTAAAAAATAAGTATTGGTAAAGGGAAATGTGTTTGATATTTGCATGACTGAGACCTAAACCTGAAAGCTTTGTAACCTTTCCCACAGTGATTCAATAAATAAATAAATAAAATGAAACAATGCAGTGCACCGCCAGTGAAAAACAAGAGGATATGAGAGCAGAAATAAGGAAAATACAAATGAAAATACAAGCATAAATGCCAGATCTAAAATCTGGAAGATGAAATGAAAAACTTACTGGGAAACCTCCTCATTAACAGAGTAACAGCTTCTGAACACAGAATCAGTGAACTCCAAGATGAGGTGCAGGAAATCTGCAGAAGACACCAGAAGATAGAAAATAGCCTCAAAATAAACCAATAGATGACAAGAGAACTTTGGGATGTATTCAACAACAATGTAAGAATCCTTGAGTTCCCAGAGGGACAGGGGGAAAAAAACCCTATGAAGAAGCAACTGTCAAGGCCATCATTTATGAGTTCCCATAGCTGAAAAGTACATGCACCCAGATCCAGGGGGCCCAACGGGTGCCAGCTAAAAGAAATAAAAATGAAAATACCATGAGATGCATCTTAATCAGAATGCTGAAAATGATAGAGATAGAATACTGAAAGAAAACATCACAAAAGGACATCACTTACAAAGGAGCATCCTTAATATGTACAACCAACTTATCAGATTAAATCTTCCATGCTTGAAGATAGTGGTGAAATACAGTGAATAAAATTCAATGAAACAAATGCCTCACCAAGAATACTTTACCCGCCAGATTCTCATTCAGATTTTGAAGGAACAAAACACAACTTCACAGCTAAACTTCATAGACTTAAACCCATTTAGATGGGTCACTTTAAGATAAGACAACCCCCAGAGACATAGCAAATTCTTACAAAAAGATGGCACAACCCCCCCCCCCCAACAAAAATCTCTCTCAAAGTCAGTGGGCTAAATATACCAATTAAGAGAAACAGAATGGTAGGATGGATTAAAAAATTGAAACCAACACTCTGTTGTCTGCAAGAAACATATTTAAACATCAAACATAGACTCAAAGTCAAAGGCTAGAAAACAATTGTTAAGGATATCACTTGATCACTTGACTTCCTGTTACTTATCGATTTGCTTGAGTGGACACCAGTAACGTCTCCATTTGTCCCTGTCATGTGCTAGTGTAGCCCAATGGCATCTGTTCGTTCTAGGAATATGAAAGGCCTCAAACAGATCGTTCAGGGTCTTGATGAAGAAGTCTGACCATCTTGTAGGTGGGCAGCCACGCAATCTTTTGACATCCCGTGGAATCCAGTCGGTAATGGCTCTAGTCCTGTGGCAGTCTCCAAATCTCATTACATGTCCACCCATCTGATTTTCGATGCCTTGGCAAACAAAACAGCATCCCTGATTCTTGACCGTCAAAGGAGGTCGGAACTCTAGATTCTTTTTCTCATTTGAGTGAAAAGTGACACTCCAAGCATAGCTCTTTCGATTCGTCTTTGGAAGACCCGAATAGCATTCTCATCCTGTTTTCGTAGGGCCCAGGTCTCTGAGGCATATGTTAATGCAGAAAGAACAGTGGAATTGAAGAGATGTGCCCAGAGCCAGAGGTTCTTTGTCCTCTAGCTATTTCTTTGATGTTCTTGAAGGCGTTCTAAGCCGCTCTCTTCCTCCTGCGCAACTCAGGTGCCAGGTCATTCGTCATGTTGACTTCTCGACATAGGTACACATAACTGTTGCATTTGGAGATGGTCGTTCCATTGAGAGCGAATGGAACATCAGGAACAAGACTGCTTTTCACAACATTGTCTTCGTGAGATTCAGCTGTAGACCGACCTTTCCACACTCACGGTCAAAGTCGGCCAGCATTTGTGCCACTTGGCTAATGTTTGTTGTTATTAGAATGATGTCATCAGCAAAGCGGAGGTGATGTAGTTGCCGACTGTCTATCTTCACTCCCATTCCTTCCCATTGCAGTCATCGCATGACGTTCCCGGGGGTGGCACTGAAGAGTTTCGGTGAAATGGTATCACCCTGCTGAACTCCTCTCTTGACATCGATGATCACTTCTTTGTAGAATGGTGAGATCCTGGTAGTGAATCCGTAATACAGCTCACAGAAGACCCTGATTGATGTATTGAGTTTGAATGCCCTGATTGGCTAGGGCTTCAATGACTGCTTCGGTCTCAACAGAATCAAAGGCCTTCTTTAAATCAATAAACGTTAGGCAGAGCAGCATCTTGAACTCCCAAGAAACCTCAGTGAGCTTGGTTATCGTGTGGATATGGTCAATTGTGCTGAATCCTTTGCGGAACCCAGCTTGCTCACATGGTTGTCCTTCATCTAGCGTTCTGCCAATCCTATTCAGGATGACTCAAGTGAACAGCTTGTAGATGACAGACAATAGGGCAGAACATGCGACAAAAGAGGTGTCAGAGGTGTCGGTGTCCTTGTCAACACGAACTTGGCCACAGCATTGATTCTTTCGAATGCCTTACAACCTGAATAGGACAATTACACTTGAATAGATGTGGCTCACTGCCGGCAGTTTCTATCTTCATTGTAAATGCACCGACATCCAGTTATGATGGAGTAATTGAGAAGTCCTACATGCAGTTGGAGAAATTCTATAAAGTAGACCACACCTTCTACAAGATCATTGTTGGTGATTTTAATGCCAAGATAGGACCGAGAAGTTCAGCTGAAGAACTCCACATTGGGACCCATGGCCTAGAATGGAACAAACACGGTGAGAGAGTGTCTGACTTCATTGTGTCGACCAAGACAAGATTATCCAGGGTAACTCACAGTTCCAGAAGGCCGAATCTAAACATTGAACATGAGAATAAAGACCAAGTTACCAGAAATTGTGGGATGCAGCTAAAACAGTTATAAGAGGAATGTTTAGTAAGAATTCTGTAAGAATTCATCAGGAAGGAAGACCCACATATTCAGCTTAACTTCTCACTTTAAGATCTTGATAAATGACCATCAAAAGGAGCTTAAACCAGGTGGCAAGAAGGAAATAAAAAAAAATCAGTAAAAATGAACGATCTGGAATCACAAAAGATAATCCAAAAGATCAATGAAACCAAGAAATTGTTCTTGAAAAAAAAAGAAAGACAATAAACTGCTATCAAGACTTACAAAGAAAGAGAGAGAACCCCAATAAACTGAGAAATGAAGGGGTGACATCATAACAGAAACTAGAGAAATTCAAAGAATCACCAGAGATTGTTTTCAGAATCTTCATGCAACGAAACAAGAGAAACTTGAAGAACCAGATAAATTCCTGTATTTCTATAAACTCCCAAGCCTGTACCAAATTTGGAATGCCTGAAGAAACCTATTACTATTGAAGAAATTGAAATGGTAATCAAATTCTTCCAAGAAACAAAAGCCCAGGCCAAGATGCATTCACTGGTGAATTCTTTCAAACCTTGAAAGAGGACCTACTGTCAATCCTTTCAAAGTTCTTCCAGAAAATTGAAGAAATAGAAACACTCCCAAACAATTTCTATGAGAAAAATATCACCCTCATAACAAAAGCACAGATAGTAAAAGAAGGTCAGAAGAGAGAGAGAGAGAGAGAGAGAGAGAGAGAGAGAAAGAGAGAGAGAGAGTGAAAATTATAGTCTGATATCCCTGATGAGCATAACTCAAAGATCCTTAACAAAATACTAACAAATCAAATCTAACAGGTTATCAAAAAGATCATACACCATGACCAAGTAGGACTCATCCCAAGGATGCAAAACTGATATAACATTTGCGATTCAATCAACATAATACACCGTATCAATAAAAGAAAAGATGACAATCATATAATCACATCAATCGACTCAGAGAAACCATTTGACAAGATCCGGTACCCATTCATGATAAAAACCCTCAACGAAATGGAAGTTGAAAGAAATTTTCTCAATATAATCAGTCATCTCACATAAGCCCACAGCAAGTATTATAGACGGCAAAAAACTAAAAACTTCTAAGATTAGTTACAAGACAAGATTGCCCAATCTCACAACTCCTATTCAATATACTACTGGAAGTACTGCTCATAGCAGTTAGGCAAAAAAAAAAAAAAAAATCAAGGGCATCCAGATATGAAAGAAAGAATTCAAGATTGAACTATTTGCAGAAAATAGGACACCACATTTAGAAAATCCTAAAGATTCTACAAAAAAACAAAAAAAACTCCTAGAAGAAGCCATCTGCTGAAATCCTCAACTCTTTGGGAGGTAAGCAGTTAAAAAGAGCTTTGAATATTTTTAAATTAAATCATTAAATTGTTAGTGATTAATACCCTCTGAATTACTCATTATAATTTTGACATTCTTTTTATTTTTTTTTGCATTCCTAAATAAAATATGTAAACAGTAACACTACCAATGTGTCTGAGTCCTTTTGCCCATGTTACCTCCTATCTGCCTCTTCTTCCTTTCCTTCCCTGTCCTTCTCAGGTTCTTTTCCTTCCCTTCCTTCTCAGGTCTATAATCCAGAGTAATCTAGGTGTTCCTCCTTTGATACCTTGCATTATCTCTCTTCTGGAGCTTCCCTTCAGAGACTGGGGAAGTTCTGAGCTCTCTTCTACAAGCTACTTTTCTCCTTCCTCTTCATCCTCTTATCTAATATTTTCTTGGCATCTATTGATATGATTTTTAATTTTTTTGTGTTGATGTAGTGCATTGTATTGATTGACTTGAGAATGTTAAATAATTTTTGGAGTTACGTTTTGTGATTTTACATGTGGTCTATCATGGAGAATGCCCTATGTGCATTGGAGAAGAATGTGTATACACACATACATATATATTGTGTGTATATATTTATATAATATATGTGTATATATACTAAGTTCCTCTCTTCTGTTTCTCTCTTCAATTCCAGTCAATTCCAGTATTTCCTCTTTTAGTTTTAGCCTAGCTGATTTATCAAGTGGTGACAGAGTGGTGTTGCAATCTCTAACTATTATTGTGCTGTCATCAATGTCCTTCAAGTCTATTGGTCATTTTATGAATTTTAAATGTGTTTAGGAGTATGTGAGTTCTTTCTGATGTTCATATCCCTTCATCACTGAGAAATGGCCTTCTCGGTCTCTTAAAACCTTTTAAAACTACAGTCAATGTTGTCTGATATCAGTATGGCCACCCAGGCTTTTTTGGGGCTTGTGTGCTTGAAATATTGTCTTCCAATCTTTGACTTTGAATCTGTTTGCCCTTACTGCTTAAATTTAATTCTTGAAAGCAGTAGAAGGTTGGACTCAATTTTTTAATCCATCCTGACACTTGATGTTTCTTAATTGGTACATTTAGGCCTCTGACATTGAGTGTGATTATTGCCTTGGAGTTTGTACCATCTTTTTGTAGAAATTTGGTCTAATTGTGAGATTTCTCTCATCTACGGTAGCCCTTTTCATTCTCTTTTTACAGCAGTTTTGAGTCATAAAGTTGCTGAACTGTTTCTTATCCGTGAAGTTGTGTATAGTTCCTTCAAATCTGAATGAGAGTCTGGCTGGGTAAAGTTGTTCATTGAGTTTAATTATCTCCCACCATTGTCTTGGGGCCTCATGTAAGAAATCTTCTGTCATTTGTACCAACACTCCTTTCATGTCATTTTTTTCTTTAATCTTTAAGTGCTCTATACCTATCTAAGACATTTATCATTCTGAGTAGTTTGTATTTTGAGTATTTTTAGTTGGATTTCTTTTATCTGGTACCCTTCAAGTCTCTTGGATCTGGGTGCTTGCCCCCTCCAGCTCTGGGAACTTCTCAGCAGTGATGTTTCTGACTTTTGCATCCTCACAAGAGTTGCCTTCCTGTCCCTCTGGGACAATGATTATTTTTATGTTGTTCCTCTTGAATTAATTTCAAGAGTTATCAACTGATGATTTATTGGGGTCTTCTTTTCATCTTCTACTGTATTTGGAGGTTTTCTGCATTTTGTCTTTGAGTTCACTAATTTTGTCCTCAGCTACGGTTACTTTGCTGTTGAGATCTTGCAGTGAGTTTTTCATATCACATAACAAAATTATTTTGTTCTGTCATTTATGCTTATTTTCTCATTTCTGCTCTCATGTCCTTTTGTGTGTTTTTAAAATTTTATTGATTCACCATAATATATGGTTGCAAGCTTTCATGTCTGAGTTGCAATTACACAATGATCAAACACTCATCACTCCACCAGTGAACATTCCCCATCACCAATTTCCATTGTTTCTTTAAGTTCTTTAACCATTTTCAACATTTCTTGTCTAGAGTTCTTATCAGAGAGATTATATAACTGGTAATTAGGTTGAGTTTTCAGAGCTATCATGTTTGCTGCCTAAATCTGGTGAGATTCTGCATTGCTTTCCCATTGTGCATTTTGCACCCTGGAGATGACTTTTGTGTGTTGTTGCATGGATGGGCATCTAGATTTAGAATGTAAGTGTATCCTCTTTGGGAGACAGAAATGAAGTAACGCAACCACCGGATTCAGGGGCTCCTATAGAAATGGAAAAATGGCACTGTTCAGAGTGCCACTTCTAGCTGTGAATTCATGAAACTGGGGACTTGGCCTTCCAGACTCTAATGGGGACCTTGCAGATCTTACCTAGTCTTGGCGCACTTTAAGGCTCTTGACTCTCCTCTAATTGAAAAACTTGAATAATCCTACTAAAATTGCCGGTGCCATCTTAACTAACATTCAGCGACTATAATTTCTTAAAATCTTCAGTAAAATTAAATTCATATATTTATTGAGAGCAGACAAATTATGGATTTAGCTTTGTCTTGTTATCAGTTAAGAAAACCAAACATATTTATGGTATGTAGTAGAAATAATTCCAAACTTCATTTTCTAAGTTGAAGCAGTACTTGAAGAACTCTTAGCCTTGGATGAAAAAACTACTCTGAGAAGCAATTGTCTACAGAGAAACAGCAACTTTCCCAAACTTTTCCAGAATAGTAAGATGTTTTCTTGCTTTATACTTTGGAGTTTGTTAATTATGTTCTGTTTTGTATTCTGTTCTGTATCTGTAAATAATGCCTTTATTGAACTTTTAAATAAGTCATAATCTTGTTCTCTACTTCTTTTTTTTTTATTATTAGTGAAACACCATGAGGTACAGTTGTAGATTTACAATTTTTTGTGTGTTCTCTACTTCTTAATGTTACATTTTAGTATCAAAAATTATCTTGGGGGAAGATAATAACAGTATGATTAAGATTATTTCATTTTTATATGTGTATTTTTTTATATCTTTCACTATATTGTAGTTTGAAGCCATTGAAGTTTTTTTTTTTTTCACCTGAAGAGTGTCTGTTGTTTGAAGAGAAAAACTAGATAGCTGTTAATTATTGTAATAGAAAAATTTGGCACTGTGCAAGGACCAGGAACAGAAACGATTAAGTATTAATTCATTACATATATCTATAGGAAATATGATTATAATCTTCCAGTATTTTCTCTTATACTTACCCTCCTGCACACTGCTTCTTCTGTTTATGTTACTGATATTTCCTTACTGGGTGAAGACTTGTAACATTCTCTTACCTTTATGGAATTGGGTAGTTACAGTTGAGCCAATAGGGAAGTTAGAAAAAATAATATATAGAGAGTTTGTAACTGAATCTGATGCTCAGCATATGATATTTGAATGTTTATCTTACTTTTTCTTGGTAAGTCTGTCTTAGGATTTCTCAGTTCAATAATCACGGAAAGAAGGAATTTCTGTGTCAGTTGTTTTTATTTTTTCTAATTTTATTTCCTTCTATGTTTGGTTTACTAGTTCATGTTTTCATGGTATGTTAATTTGAGTGCTGTGCACTCCAAAAATATTCGTGGGCCACTTCAGTACTCAGGGCCACTGGGGTAGTGCTGGGCAGCATATGGTGTCAGGGATTGAGCCTGGGAAGCCCATACAAGGCATGCCTCCACACTGTGGAGTTCGTGTCCAGACCGTTTTCTAGGTTTTTAAAGGTAAAACTTTGGTAATTGGATTGGTAATCTTTACTTTATTTATTTATTTGTTTGTTTGTTTGTTTGTTTATTGGCAAGGGGTGTGGGAGGAGAAGTCCACAGGTCCCTTGTGGTGCTTAGGGTCTCCTCCTGGCTCTGAATGTGGTGATACTCCTGGCATTTCAGAGAGGATATATGTGGTCCTGGGGCATAAATCTAGGTTGGACACATTGGAGGCAAACCTCTCAACCCCTGTGCTATCTCTGTGCCCCTGTTTTCTAACAGAAGCATTTGATTTCTGAGTTTTTCCTGTTGGCACTGCTTTAATCACAATGATTTTTTTTGTATGTGTGCGCAAATGATTTAAAACATTTTCTAATTTTACTTGTGACTTCCTCTGACCATACTTATCTAGAAGTTTACTCATTTAGATGATCAATGCATTATGATTATATAGTGATTTTCTCTATCTATGATGTTGTTCTTATTCTGAAATTCATTCTGTAGCAATCTAGCCAGTTCAGATTTCACTGATTAGTGTTTGCATGGTATGCCTTTTTCAGTGATATTTTTATTCCTTACTTTTTCTTTCTCTTCCTTCCTTCCTTCCTTCCTTCCTTCCTTCCTTCCTTCCTTCCATCCTTTGCATTTATAGTGGGTTTCTGGTTGGCATCATTTATTTTGCTACTGATATTTTAAAATCAACTGCCTAATAAACTCTGACTGTGAATATTTGTAGACAATTTTATCATATAGTTACTCATATGGCAAAAGTAAAATTTGCTGATTATTTTTTATTTTATAATTTTTTCTTTGATCTCTCCCACCTCTTAATAACAGAGGAATAGTGTTATTCTCCATCCTTCTTAGGTTGAATAGGGGGTACTGCATTAGAATATTGAGGGGGTACTGCATTACTCCAAATTTTTCTTTATTTGAAAAAAAATTAAGATTTCTTTGGTTCATATAGATATTTTTGTCTTTTTGTTAAGAGTTGGAGTGACTCTCTGTCTCCATGTTTTTCACCACAGGCATAAGCAGAGCTTCTATAGACTTTTTTGAATCTATCTCATACCTCAAACTACAATGTCTTTGTTTCCTGAATTTTCTGAGTTCTGTAATTGGAATTAACCTTCTTACTTGATGATTCATTAGCCCTCTGTCTTGCATTCTACATCTTTAAAGTTCAAGAAAAATGTAACTTAAGTTTGTGCATGGCATATTCTGTTTATCTGAAATATCTTTAAGGTTTCATCTTTGCTACTGTTTCTGTCTTTTAAGATAGAAGTTTATTTTTGGCTTGGGAGCTACTCTTGAGAGCTACTCAGGGATTAATCCTGGTGCTGACACTGTACTCAGGAATCATGCCTGGTAATGCTGGGGGCTTGTAGTGGGTATGGGAGATGGAAGCTGGTTTGCCATGTGCAAGGTGAGCGCCTGAACCGTTATGCTTTCTTTCTGTCTCTTCTACCAAATTTAACTTGTATTGCATATATTTGTCTAATATGCAGATGATGTGGAACAAACATACACCCCAATAGGAGACTCCTTTGAAGGATCTGTAAATAACTAAATGAAATAAGTTGGTTTTATGATTTATGTGGAACATAGTTTAAAAGCCTTATAGGTTTTAGTAAAGGTGTTAAAATTGGTGCGTAACTTTTGAAGGACTTAATACTGGGAAGATTATTTGAATTTGGATATTTAGCTGGGAGTGGTTTCTTTATTTCACTCAAGATTTCATGATGGTATACATGAATTTTGACAAGTGAATTTTCATTTCCCAGGCTCTTTTTTATCACCAAAAATGAGTTTTCAGCTTCAAAATGTGTTATTATGTGGACGTAACAATTGCTGCTGCATATAAAGACAAGAATGTGATCAACCTTTGACTTAATTTAACTGCTAACTGCATTAAATTCATTTTTGTCACAAAATTTATATTATATATTGGTAAGCAAACTTTTGTTTTTCGATGCTGGTTGGAAAATTGCTATGTGTCTAGCATAGTTAGAAAATACTAATACCACAATTTTATTTTTTCTAATTTTTAAAAATAACTTTTTGCTATTTACATGACTGAAATGGTTAGTACTATATGGAACATCGTATTCACATGTAAGTATTTTAGTTATTTGGAATATATATTTTATATATTAATATATACTAGACTTAATATATGCACATTATTTAATCATTATTTTATGTATTGTGGGTCAACTGACACCTGACTTCCATTTATATACTAAAAATCTAAATATGTTATTGAAGTTTGTTTTGGTCTCATACCCTCATGCACATAATTATACTTTTTTTGTATTAAATTTTAGAAATGTTATGGGTTTAGTTGTCACTTTACATACTATCATCTTAAGTTATCTGTTCTATTTTTGTTGCTTTTTCTGTTTTTAAAAATTTTGATGTGAAGCTATATTTTTCCTGTGTCATACCTCCTCTGGGATGTCAGTATTCTCTTTTAATGCTGCTAATGTGTTTTGTTGCAAAAGCCAGAGTTGGTTCTAAGTAGAAGTTGCTGTTTCTGTGGTTATTTAAGCCTGTTTCTTAGGAAAAGGTGACATTACTGGCCCCAGCTCAAGCAAATCGAAGATCAAGGGGATGACAAGTGATACACTTGATAAAAAAGCACAGAAGGTTCTTGATCTCAAGATGAAGGGGGACAGGGGAAGTGGTCTTCTCTTGGTGGCGGCCACGTGGTGGAAAAGAAGATTTTTTTTTAAAGTAATGTGTGTGCCTGGCCCATTCCAAATCCAGGTCAGAAAAGAAGTGGGCATGGTTTTGGAGAAAAAGGCCTCTAACGCCAGTTAAAGGCCTTTTATTTTTTAGCAGAACTTGTAAGGACTGCTTATATGGCACTAAGGATTTTTTTTCTTTCATATAAAGCAATACACAGAAAAGCATAGTTCTATCATACATTTGATCTGTCTTATCAACAATTAGATTTTCACCTTCTATATCCCATAAGACCAACCCCTTCATCTAGGATTTTTATAATGAACTTTCATCAGAGCAGCCTGGCTTCCCCTAACATTAAGTCAGTAGCCCTTTAGCCGCTACTCCAATCAATGCTAATCCCAAATTTACAAAAATAATGGTAAGCATGAGAAAAAATATAACCCCAATCAAAATATAACTGGTCAGGCCAGAGAAACCATTCACTGAATAGGCACAAGAGGACAAGAGGCCAAACATAATATACACAGGATCAGCAAAGAGAACAGTCTTTGCAGCTGTGTTCGTTGGGAATGTGGTTTCTTTTCCTTTTTTTACAATTGCTTTCTGCTTTTGAATCAGGGTATTATTGGCCTCATTATGAACAGTATTTTGATGAACGTGCTACAAATTTTGGGAATGTTTGAGAGGTTTAGGAAATTGGTCATCTTTGAAGGTTTGGAAGAACTCACTGTTAATTCCATGTGGGCTTGGGATCTTTTTTTGTGTGAAGGGAGACTTGATTATTATTTAACTTTTCTTGTATGTAATTGGTTTGTTCTTATTTTCCTTTCTTATTCATTGGTCTTGGTATGTCCGTGTGATACAGGGAATTCATTAGTTTCTTTTAGTGGAATAAAGTTTTACAGAGTAATCTTTTGTGGCATGTGTTGTAATTTTTCTCTGGTATGCAGCTTTTTTTTTTGGTTTTGACTTTTGTTTTGGTTCAAATTAAATCACTCCAACATAAAGAATAAGCAATTATATGCTCAATCGCTGAGTTATATCCCCAAATCAAGTGATATTAAGCATTTTAATCTGTAAGAATTTGTGGGATACATTCCTTGCTTTTCTCATGAGCATTATGTAGTTCCTTCTTCCAGTATCTATTAAAACTAGTCTCTAGCTGTCACTGTCACTGTCCTGTTGTTCACCGACTTGCTGGAGCTGCCCGAGTAACATTGTGAGACTTGTTACTGTGTTTGGCATATCAAATACATCACGGGTAGCTTGCCAGGCTTTGCTGTGCGGGTGAGATACTCACAGTAGCTTGCCGGGCTCTCTGAGAGGGGAGAAGGAATCAAACTCGGGTCGGCTGTGTCGGCGGCATGCAAGGCAAACGCCCTGCTCGCTGTGCTTTCTCTCCAGCCCCTAACAAATTTGGTGTATTTGAAAAATCTACTGTGAAATACACTTCTAAAACTGTTTTCCATTTAATTTTTTAGCAGAACTTGTAAGGACTGCTTATATGGCACTAAGATTTTTTTCTTTCCTATAAAGCAATACACAGAAAAGCATAGTTTCTATCATACATTTGATCTGTCTTCTCAACAATTAGATTTTCAGGGAGCGTAAAACTTTCCTTCTAAGATATTTTAGTGGCACAGAACGCGAAGACTTCCTTTATGTATCCTTCTGTTATTTCTGTGTTTATTTTAGCATTGTCTTCTTAGAACTGTAATGAAGAATGACGTTTATACAGTTTTAAAGGAGGAGTTACCTGATTTTGGATATGATCGAGTATGAGACTTATACCTAATACAAGAGACACTTGCTTCTCCCCATTCTTATAAACATTAATATAGCCTTTATTGGAGATTTACTTTCAAATAAAAGAATAATTTTTAAAATTCTTTTTAGACAAAAAAAATCTGAGACATCAGCTTATTTGATTTCATCATTGGACAATACCGTGGAAGATCTGTTAACTAAGGAATATGTGAAGGCAAGTGTTTTTTTTTTATTTCTGCTAGTTTATGGTAGTTGTACTGCTGAAATATTAGTCACGTTTTATGAGATAAGCTATATACTGTCCAGTTTTAATTATAATGTGTTATCTATAATCCTGAAACTCTTGTTTTGGCCATACTAATAAGTAGTTGTGATCTATAGACACTTTATGTAGCAAAATAGGAAATGACCAAGCTTTAGCAGAAGTGACCTGAAGTTTGACATTTTTTTTCTAATCAAGATAAAAAAAAAAAAAAACACCTATTTTTTGGGTTTTTTTTTTCTTTTTTGGGTCACACCTGGAGGTGCATAGGGGTTACTCCTGGCTCTGCACTCAGGAGTTACTTCTGGCGGTGCTGGGAATTGAACCCGGGTCGCCGTGTGCAAGGCAAATGCCCTACCTGCTGTGCTATCTCTTCAGCCCCCCATCTATGTTTTAATCTTGTTGGAATTTATTGTGGTGTGTGATGCAAGATGCGGTTTTCTCTTGGTCCTCCACTGTTGACCAAAGTCACTTGGTTTCCCTGGTGTTAGTTGTTTCATTTCTTTCCTGTTGACTTAGATATCAATTTTACATTCATTATTTTTTATACATACTATGAATTCATTCCATGTTTTCATTAACTAATTTTATCTAATGTCATGACATTAAAAAGTTAAGAAAGCATTTTATCAAAGACTATTTTTACTGTTATTGATATAGTAATTTTAAATATTTTTAAATTTTTAAATTTATTTATTACTTATTTGTGGTGTTGAATCATTATATGGACCCCAGCCATGTAAGACATGGGCTTGAGCACCGAGCCAACTGCTTGTTCTGATATTTTAGTTTTATATTGTCTATGCATAAAATAAATTTAAGGTTATAATTTTTTCTAGACCTAAAGATAATACAGAATGTATTTGGGTATTTGATGCATGTAATAAATGTGTGAACATTTTGTTTTCATAGGCAGCAAGTATTCAGCGTATCTTTCTGAATCTCTAGATGTTGATTGAATATTATCCACACTCGATAACAGCTAAATTTTTATAAGAACAACAGTATGTATCATTTATTGAAAACTTCAATGGAAAAATAGTTCTATACTTTCTTTTTGTGAAATATTTGTGTAGGTCATTGTGTCTATATGAATAGCTTGAGAAACTATACATGTATAGCAAGTAGAATAAAGCTCTGTATACACATTTCTTCATAAATAGTCTAATTGATTTTTTCCTTTTCAGATAGACTGTACAAATTATACCCTAGCTGAAAAGTACCTCTAAAAATGTCATTCAACTGATTAAGGTATGAATAAATATCTTTAAAATGAAGTGTAAATATAAATTCTAATTATAAATGTAATATCCTTCAAAATAAAATAATATAAATTATAGATTTATACCACAATATACAGTAATTTATAGGGAGCAGAAAAACACATACTTGTTGACCCATTACTAAAATTAGGTGAATTTTTATTCCTTGGAATTCATTTGCATGCCAAAGCATTCACGAGCACAAGAATTAGCTTTAATAATTTTTTTTATACAGTTGGAGGAAAGAACAGCTTCACTGTATTTTGTGGATACTAAGAAAAAGACATCATTAAAAATTTTGTATGTTTCCTTAAATCACAGCATCAGGATATTTACCAGTAAATTAATACATTTTGTCTCTGGTCTTGTATACAATTGAATTCAGAATTTTGTAACCTAGATTAATATTTAGAAATGCATCATATTACCAGGTTAAACTTGAAACTAATAGTAAAAGATGGTCAATACTCATAATGAAAATATAACTTTTATCATATAATTTATTTCTTTAATTATTCAATTTAATTTGACTTTGGGACCCATCCCTGGCATTGCCTAAGGCCTGCATCTGGCTCATGACTCAGGCACGTTCCCAGGCACTTGGTAATTGTGGAACTGGGAATGGATTGAACCTGGGCTAATTGCATGCAAGACTTGTGTTCTAGACCTTTGAGTCATCTCCGCCTGGCATATCAGTTCTTCCAGTTGAAGACTGTAACATACAAGTACTTGCTTTGTGTTAAAAGCCATGAATTTAATAATATTTTAGATTACAAAAATAAGTCATAATCTTGCATATTTTAGCAGAATTATCAAGTTTACAGATCATTACTGAGGATAAGAAACAACATTTCTGAAATTAAGATTGAAGGTAATAAAGTCTCAGACAAGCAAGCTGAGCACTGTTCAGGGAGAGACAAGGCATTCAATCACCCTTTCATTCTCCTAGGACTGCACTCTGAGTAGTCATGAGGCTGTTAGTAATGGAAATTACTGCAAAGCTGTAAATATTCTTGTTTTGGATTCTGATAGAAGAGCCATGTACATAAAGGTATGAACCTTTTTTCATGAATGGCACATTTGAGGAATAGCTTCTCTGTTGACCGGTGATCCTGGCCATAACCCTTGCTTCAAGTTTCCTGGAAACTCATTCCAGGTCACCCTGCCAGTCAGGTGCAGTGGCCCTGGGTACCTGGTCTGTAGACACAGAGAGCTGCAGGCCTTGGGAGTATGGTGCGTCTCTGGTTCTCTCCTCCTGTAACACATCGAACACATACACACACACACACACACACACACACACACACACACACATGCTCACACACACATACACAAACATATAAATTTGAATGAATTTGATAATGGACAGTTGTTGGGAATAAGTATTTAGCTTAGATTGTCCTTAGATTTGAGTTAAACCTAATTATCTCATGGTCCTAGGAGTGGGCATGGGTCTTGGGCCACACCTGCTGATGCTTTTGGCTTACTCCTGGCTCTGTGCTCAGGAATTACTACTGCAGGGGATAAGGATCGGGAGGGGATGTGGAATTGTGGATCAAACTGGATTCAGCTTTACAACCTTACCCTTATCTTAGCTCTCTGACCATAGATAACTGGGTTTAAGGCAAACTGCTCTGTTGGTTACCATTAGCAAATGAACTTGTCTTGGGTTTTGTTTTAAAAATTAGGATGAAATATCTGGGGAACATAAAGTAACAAAATAGGAGACTAACACCCAAGAATGGCCGAGATTAGTACCAGGAAGTTTACTCCATGGCTTGGAGGCCAACCACACATGCTAGGGGAAAAGGGAGCTCAGACAGAGAAGGGAATACCAAATAAAGGTATTGGGAGGATCCTCCCAGGATGGGAGAAGCATGCTGAAAGTAGACTATAGACTAAACATGATTGTCACCCATTGCCTCTTTTGCAAACTACAACACCCAGTAAGAGAGAAAGAACAAAAGGGAATGCCCTGCCACAGAGGCAGGGTGGGATGGGGGGATGGGGGGTGGGAGGGATACTGGGATCCGTGGTGGTGGGAAATGGGCACTGGTGGAGGGATGGGTATTTGATCACTGTATAATTGAAACGCAAGCACAAAAATATGTAAGTCTGCAACTGTACCTCATGATGTCTCACTATAAAATAAATAGAATTAACACACACAAAAAAAAGATAATGCAAAAAATATTAGGATGAAGTGTAGTTTAGGTGTCATGCTTACATTAATGTTACTACTATTTATAGTTTTGCTGTACAGTTTGAACAGCTCCACTGATACCAGGTGCCCAGTACTCTCCTCCAGGGTCCTTGGGATACTTTAGTCCATCCTTACATCCCTCTTCACTTTGCTTGATAATTGCTTGGTAATTATATATAATATTTGTGTGTACTATAGCACTGTAGCACTGTTCTCCCATTGTTCATCGATTTGCTCAAGGGGGTCCAGTAACGTCTCCATTGTGAGGCTTGGGCTGGAGCATTAGCACATCAGATAGGGCGTTTGCCTTGCAAGCGGCTGACCAGGCAGACCCGAGTTCGATTCCTCCGCCCCTCTGGGAGAGCCCGGCAAGCTATCGAGAGTATCTCACCCACACAGCAAAGCCTGGCAAGCTCTTCGTGATGTATTTGATATGCCAAACACAGTAACAAGTCTCACATATGAACTATAATTGTTATACAATTGCTTATATAAATATATTTTATTATATTATGATTATATATAATAATTACCTTGTTTGGTAATTATATATGTTTTTGACTTGATATTTTGTGATACTGTGAACCTTGCACTGCATTTTTTCAATTTGGCTGGCAAGATCTGAAATCAGATTGCATAGATGAGATATTTTAAGGGATGTGTTCATGTGGAATACTTGTATAACGATTATAAGTTTTTAATTAAGTGACTAGTAACAGAAGAATCCTTTGTTCCTTGATATTTTGTTACTCAGTGTATGCTTGCAACATTCACTGACTTCCATAGAACTGGACTGTTACAGCTAATTTGACCTAGTATTTGGATAAGATTTCACTTTGTAACCGAGTCTGATGCTCTGCATAGGATATGTAAATGTTTCACTTACTTTTTCTTGGGAAGCTTTGCTTAAGATTTCTCCAGTTAGTTAATCTTTCAGAAAATAAATTTCTGTCAGTTGAATTTTATTTTCATGTGTTCTCATATTTATTTTCTTCTTTCATCTCACTTTAGATTTAGTAGTTCTTACTGACTTACTTTCTTACTTTTGGTGAGTTTCTCCCCAGCAATGCTCAAGGACAATTCCTGGCAGAGCTTAGGGCTATTGGGCTTGTGCTGGGTTTTAGGGCTTGAACTGGGACCCTGCCCATATGGGGAGTGCCCCCCACCGCATGGAACTTGCTCCTAGCTCTTTTCCTAGTATTAGAAGTTAAAAATTTGGGTAATTTATTAGAAAACTTGTTCTTTGGGTGAAGACAGTCCTCCAGTCCCTCATGGTACATAGGGACTACTCCAGGCTTTGTATAGGGGTGCTGTTTCTTGCATTTCTGGGGGGCATATGTGGTGCTGGGGATGGAACTAGGGTGGTGCTCATGGAGTCCAACTTCTTAACCTCTGTGCTATCTCTGTGCCCCTATGTTTTCAAATTGAAGCATTTGCTTTTCTGGCACGCGTGTTATAGTCAAATATCATTTTGTTGATTGTTTTTTGTTCCTATTTTCTTGGGTATAATAATTATTGCTTGAATGTCAGATATTTGTACAAGAAAGAGACATTGATGTGACTGACTTTGTATATAAAAATCGTTCTTTTTTTCTGACAGGTTATTAATATGAGAATTTTGAATTATTTCAAGTTATCTGCTGAATATTTTCTTCTTAACGATGCACTTCAGAGAGAGGACATATACAAAACTGATGATGTACCAGAAACTAAATTGATATTAGCTAACCATGCTGAGAAGCAATTAAGAAATAGCTAATGAAGATTTTGGTGCCTTTCTTTCATTTATAAGAGATGACTGATTTTTATAAATAAATTGCATTTATTTATTGATGTATGGGACTCAGTTACTCTTTCACTCATGGGTAAAATTATTCACAAAGAGCTTTGAACATTGTTGATGATTACCAAGTGTGTCCAAGAATTGGACAAGCTGAAAAGTTCCTTCATGATAGACATGGAGCACCGCTCACAGATGCGCTGATGGTGGCAGTCGTGGGTCCTACCTCTCTGTCCTGCAGCATGGCCAGCTTGCACCAGAGCAGCGGGATCTCTGGAGCTGTCAGAGATAGAGGCACTGCCCACTCTCTCATCTTCTGGGATGTGCTCACACACCACGTTGCGTTATGGTGAGCCGCAGGGCAGTGGGGGCCTGTGCTTCTCTGTCCTTCCAGGATGGCTTCCCGGTCAGGGTATTGGCTTTTCAGGATGTTGGCCAGGAAGTTCATAAAGTTGTAGGTGACTAAGGCTTCATAACAGTCTAGGAAGTTGTCAACTGTACGGTTATAGTAGGATATTCCAGTTATCTAATTTGTAAACAGCACTTCCCAGAGGTCCCTGTTGATGGGCTTCTGGAGCTCAGTCACCACGCAATGCATCCAGAGGAACCCAGGATAGTGAAAAGTACATCCCTCTTTGGTGTGTATTTCCAGCTTCAGTAGCTGCTACACAAAACTGACCTTGATGTCAGCTGGGAGATTATACCTTAAGGGTGTGTCAGTGTGCAGAGTTTAGGAACTGTGAAGCTGGGCCCCTTGAAAATGAGAAGGTCAGATGTTGCAAATATCCTTAGCTATTCTTGCAAGCAAGAGTTGAGGTCCCCTCACCTACTTCCCCATGGAAATCCAGACCCAAACTGCAGTAAAAAATCTTGGGTCACTGGGTTCTATCAACAACAACAACAACAACAACAACAACAACAACTAAAGAAATAATAAAAGGCAGGGTCTGTTGTATGTTGCCTCTTGTTTTATTTTTATCTCACTTATTCTTAGTCAAAATTCTGAGAAGCAGTTAAGAAGCAACTCGGAGAATTTGATTCATTATTTGTAAATCATAACTGTCATCAATGTCATCCCATTGATCGTCGAATTACTCGAGGAGGCACCAGTAACGTCTCTATTCCTCCCAGGACTGAGATTTTAGCAGCCTCTTCTTACACATCTTTTCCCAACGATTGGAGGCTCTTTCAGGGTCAGAAGATTGAAACCTGTTGTCGTTACTGTATTTGGCACATTGAATATGCCACAGGGAGCTTGCCAGGCTCTGCCCATGTGGGCAGGATACTCTTGGTAAATTGCTGGGCTCTCCAAGAGGCATATATTTATATATTTCTTTCTATGGTTATATTTTTCTTTCTGTGATTAATATATTTCTTTCATAGAAAGAAATATTTGTAAATAAATTATATTTATTACTTGAAGGACGAGACTTAGCTCACCCTTAAATAATTCACAAAAAAACTTTGACATATTGTTGATGGAGACCAAGTGTGTCCACTAATTGGACAAGCCAAATGTCCCTTCGTGGTAAACATGGAGCAAGGTTCACAGAAGCAAAGGTGATGGCAGTGACTTGCCTGACCATTGTGTCACAGGAAATCTGACAGGTCTGGTCACAGACTATGGTGAGCAGTACAAGCTTTCCCTAGATGAGCCATGCCTTGCCGTGCATGTGGAGTCCCAGCTTCTCCAGCTGCCACACACAGAGGGATACGGCCAACAATAAGGCTACGACGATGGTCAGTGCTAGAGGCATAATTAACACCCTCCACTTACTGCACAAAGAAAAGGTTTCTTGGCATCACTGGTTTTTCCCCAGCACACCCATACCCTCCCTCAGGGCTGAAACACTTGCCAACTCCTGCCAACTCTACTTTCTTTTCTAAGTCATGCCTCAGGCAGCAACCACGCAGCCTCTTCCCCACCCCACCCCCCAGCTCTGCAGCAGGTGCTTCTGCCCCCTGGGCCTGCATCACTGTGCAATGTGTCTGCACCTCCCTCCCCACTCAGTTCCTGTGGGCAGACATGGGCACAGGATACAGCTCATGAACCTCTGGGTACTTAGGCAAGTGCAGTACTGGAACACGTACTGGATGCTGAAGGGGACACGTTCTTCCATGTATTCAGTGGTGTCACTTTACACGTCCTTCGGTATCTCAGTAACTGTACTTGGTATAGATTGCAGTGTCAGAGTGTGTCCAAGACTTTGTAGTTACCACGGGGACAGTGATGAGAAATCATGGAAAGTGTGACTGGTGATGAAGACGAGTATATGTGATCATGATCATCCTCACCCGTTGGGACGCTTTTATTCTTTGATTGTCCTCTCGAGTTTTTCTAGTGGATTTTGACTGTGTGAGTGGACAAGCAGCTTGTCACAAACAAGGGCATGACAAGGACTGGACAACAGGGGGCATGCTAGGAACAGGATACACTATCTCCAGCTCTTGTAGGGGCCCGAACATGTACCAAGCAGCTTTCCACAAAAAATAATTGCAGCTCTGTGGAGCACCAGAGCACGAAGGGAATCTGAGGGTTGCACAGCTGTGCTGGGGTCTGCTGGGATGGACACACATCCCACCTGAAAGAGGAAATTGAGGATATCCTTGTACCAGGATGTACCTAATCCCTCCACGTATTTTGAATGTACATAATACCTCCTTGTGCTTTGAATTGTACCTAATCCCTCCATGTGCTTTGAAGCTGTGAATTAAGCCCTGTATGCATGAGGCTTTAGACCTGGCTCTACAATATAAGCCATGTTGAGTCTACACATGTAAATGGAAACATGCTTCTCTCTCATCTTTTAAATGTAGTCTGTATTTTTGGTCAGATTTCTATAACCGTTTTCCTCGCATTCCCTAGTCTGCTCTTGAGCACATAACACATTTACCTCCTGTTGCTTTCTCCATCAAAACGAAGGAATGGCAAATGGAATTATCAAAATATAAAGCAAGAAAAGTCAGTTTGTGGTGACTACTAAATTAACTTATGTAAGGAAATTAAAGTCATTTAATATGGTGCCTATTCTCATTTACATAGACATGTTTTCAATTCTGTCCCCCAAATGCATTGCGTTAAATGTTATTTTGTACTTGGGTCATTGTGGTGATAATTATGTCTTCCCAGGCTTTGGTAAAACTTAAAAGAAATTCCTTGCTAATGTATTTTAGGTTTTACATGTACTTGTTAAAGTCTAACATATGTAAAATTTAATGAGTGAAGAGAACTAAGAAATATAAAGGTGAAAATATGAACAGATCTTTAAATATTTAATATTTAAATTTAAGAAATAAAATATTGATTTTCCATTTAAAAATTACATTACAAATACTGATTGTCTACATTAGCAATTGTAATAAAAATCTCTGGATGTGAAAACAAAACCCAGTAAGACAAAGAACATTCAATATAAATGAGTTTATTCTGGAAGCTGCATAAAATCCCTTAGCAAGCTTAGTGTAAACAGACGTTTCTGAATCTAATAGAGAGTAAATCTAAGCACCATGAGATCATATCCAATGTCCTGTGCTGGGAAGTTTGTCCTGTCCTTAAAAGAAGCTTCTTTCATGCTTCTTATAAAACTGATTTCAAGGCTATGAATTCTTCAAGTTGTTTACTGTCCCTGAAGCTTTGCATTATTCCTTCAAATATGACTGATAATCTAGAATATGAAGTATTCTTGGTGAGTTGTACATTTTTTCCAGATATTAATCAGCTCTTTAAGTGAATTTTAACTTGAATGCTGATGTGGGTGTGTTAGGGTGTGTTCAACAAAGTACTAGCAAAGTCTCTCTAGAGAGGCGTACTTTAAGCGGAATCTGATTTTTTTTTTTTGGTTCAAAATCTTTCCTGATTAAAAAAAAGTTTTTTGTTTATTGAATCACACAATTACAAAGTTGTTCATGATTTGGTTTCAAAATATATTCATCCATATAATGTTTCAGTCATGCAATGACCCTACACTAGTGTACATTTCCCACCACAAATGTCCCCAGTTTCCCTCCCACCAGCCCCTTGCCCCTCCACACCCCAGCCTCCTCTAAAGCAAGTCCCCCACTCTCTCTCTCCTTTTGCCATATGTATTTCCTATAATCAGTTTAACTGCTTTGTTGCATTTCATTACGTGCTCTTATTCTATGTGGACCGTTGTATATAATATTATTTCAAAACTTGTTTTGACTACAAGCAACATAAATCCAAACAAAAAGTTATTAATGTTGAGTGCGATAAACTGTCAAATGCTGTTTGTTTGGAAAATAAGGGTTCTCCAAAACATAAAAACATCAATTCAAAACAAAATGCACTACACCAATGCTCATCAGTTTACTTAATACAATAGTCAAGATATGAAATCAACCAAACTCCCCAATTATACACAAAGGGATCAAGAATTTGTAGGGATATATACACAATGGAATTCTATGCAACTCTTAGAAAAATCAAAATCATGTAATTTGCTGCAACATGGATGGGAACTAGTGGATATCATGCTGAAATAAGTCAAATGAAAGGGAGAGATACAGAATGATCACTCTTATGTGTGGAACTTAAAGATACATGTGACGTAGCAATAAGTTGGAAGGGCAACATAACTTGAGAACTCATCCACATAATTGAGTGGCAGGGGATAAGAGAGAAAGCTTTGAGTATCCTTAGGAGAGGGAGCAGTTATGGCCTTGGCCTTGGAATTATGTATATTATAAACCACTATTATTAGCTTTGCACACCATATCATCTCAATTTAAAAATCCCCCCCAAAAAAAAGCCTTGTTACAAAGGCAGGGTGGGATGGGGGGCGGGGGTGGGTGGGAGGGATACTGGGATCAGTGGTGGTGGAGAATGGGCACTGGTGGAGGGATGAGTATTCGATCATTGTATATCTGAAACCCAAGCACAAAAACTTGTAAATCTACAACTGTACCTTATGGTGTTTCACTAATAAAAGTCTAAAAAAAAATCCCCCCAAAAGAAAATTAAGAGAAATAAGCACGACAAATTACTGGATTTGGCATTACAATGATCATTTATAACTAAAACAGCTGTGCTTTGACAACTTTGAAGGTGTACATTGTAAACTTGTCTCCTATACCAGACCTGACCAATTAGAGACTCATGTTGGAGCTTAGCATATGCTTTATTTATTTTTAGTTATATTTTTAAATTTAATCACCATAAGATACACAGTTATAAAGTTATTTATGACTGGATTTTAGTCACACAATGTTCCAACACTGTCACTTTATGAGTTGTGCATTTTCCATCACCAGTGTCCCCAGTTTCCCTTCCCATCACCACACCTGCCTGCCTCTATGGCAGGAACTTTTCTGTTTTTTATATTATTTTTTCACTGAATCACCGTGGAAGTCTATGAAGTTACTTCGCTGCTGTTTATCTGTGAAATGATGTATCATTCCTTTGAGTTTGAGGTTAGCTGGATAGAGTTTTCGGGTGAGGCATTCATATCATTGACTAAAAAACCAACCTTAAAAGAAGGGACTACTGTAAGACAAGACAAACCCCACAACACAACAAACCTCTACAGGAAGATAGCACAAAACCCCATGACAATAATCTCTCTCAGTGTCAGTAGTCTAAAATGCACCAATTAAAAGACACAGAGTGGCAAAATAGATTAAAAACTAAACCCAACATCCTGCTGCCTACAAAAAACAGTCAGAGCAAACAGAGACTCAAAGTTAGAGGATGGAAAACAATCCTTCAAGCAAACAACTCCCTCAAAAAGGCTGGGGTGGCTATACTAATATCCGACAACATAGATTTCAGGCTGAAAAAGATTAGAAGCAAAGGCCATTTTTTAATAATCAAGAGATATGTACAGCAGGAAGAAGTCACACTCCTAAACATATATATGAACCAAATGAGGGACCAGCAAAATATCTTTAAAAAACTGCTAGTAGACTTCAATGATGACATTGGCTGCAACACAATAGTTGTTGTTGACTTCAACACCACCCTATCACCTCTTGACAGATCAACGAAACTAAAACTCAGCAAGGAAGTACTGACTTTGAAGGAAGAAATGGAAGAGAGAGGTCTAATAGATGTATACAGGACTTTTTATCCTCCCCCCAAAGAAACTGAATGCACATTATTTTCCAGTGCAACATTTTCCAAGATAGACCATATACTGAGTCACAAAGCATACCTCAGTAGAATTGGGAAGATAGAAATTCTATTAACTATCTTTTCAGACCACATGGCACAGGAGATAGAAGTTAATTACACACAGAAAGGGAGAATCAAATCAAACATCTTGAAATCAAACAGCTCAATGTTGATTGGGTGGGTTTGAGAGGAACTCAAGGAATAAATCAAAAGATTTCTGGAAACAAATGAAAATGAAGACATGAACTACCAGAACTTGCACGACACAGCTAAAGCAGAGTTAAGGGGAAAATTTATAGCTCTGCAAGAATTTCTCAGGAAGGAAGAAAGGGCCCACATAAAAAAGTTGACTTCACAGCTCCAGATCTTACAAAAAGACCAACAAAAGGAGCCCAAACAGGTAGGAGGAAAGAAATAATAAACCGTAGAGCGGAAATTAAGACTTTGAAGTCCAAAAAGCAATCTGAAAGAACAATGAAACAAAGAGCTTGTTCTTTAAGAAAATAAATAAGATTGATAACCTACTAGCAAGACTCACAACGAAAGAGAGAGAGAGAACCCTAATAAACCGAATCAGAAATGAAAAGAAGGACATCACAACAGAAATCAAAGAAATTCAGAAGATCCTCAGATATTACTTTGTTAGTCTGTATGCCACGAAACAAGAGAAACTAGAAGAAATGTATAAATTCCTGAATTCCTATATCCTCCCAAGGCTGAGTCAAGAAGATTTGGAATAACTTAATAGACCTATTACTATCAAGGAAATTGAAACTGTAATCATAAGTTTTCCCTCAAATAAAAGCCCAGGTCTAGATGGATTCAGTAGCAAATTCATCCAAACATTTAAAGAGAACCTATTGCCAGATAATTTCAAACTTTTACAGTAAATTGAAGAAACAGAAACACTCCCAGTTTCTATGAAGCACATATCACCCTAATACCAAAAGCAAACAGAGACACCACAAAAAAAGAAAATTACAGGCCAATATCCTTGATGAACATGGATGTGAATATCCTCAACAAAATATTAGCAAATATAATCCAACAACTGATCAAAAAGATCAAAAAGACCATAACCAAGTGGGATTCATTCTGTGGATGCAAGGAGGGTTTAACATTTGCAAGTAAATCAACATAATCCATAATATCAATAAAAAATAAAAACCATATGATCATTCAATAGATGCAGAGAAAGCATTTGACAAGATCCAGCACTCATTTATGATGAAAACTCTCAGCAAAATTGGCACTGAAGGAAAGTTCCTCAATATAGTCAAAGCCATCTTTCACAGGCCCACGGCCCATGGGGATAAACTAAAAGCATTCCCCCTATGATATTCCAGCTCAATGTAGAACTTCTCAATTTCTTCTTCATCGTAGTTGGATGTTGGTGCATAGACGATGAAGATAGAAACTGCCGGCAGTAAGCCACATCTATTCAGGTGTAATCGTCCGATTTGGGTTGTTAGGCATTCGAATGAATCAATGCTCATGGCCAAGTTCGTGTTGACAAGGGCACCAACACCTCTGACGCCTCTTTTGTCGCATGTTCTGAGGAACAGTTCTTCTCCAGTGTCAAAAATGGCATGATGTAATTGATGCCTTCTCGTCTTGGTCAGACCAATGATGTTGTACTTGATCTTTCACGCTTTTACCATCAGGTCCTCAATGGGTGCATCTGATGCCAGCGTATGTGCATTGAAAATACAGACAATCCATTTTGTCTTTCTTCATTTGGGCAGCCTAGTTCGGCCTTAAGATTTTATCAGCCTCTCCTTCCACATACTTCTTATCGCTACCATAATGCTGAGTTCTTCAGGGTCAGGGGAATGAGACCCATTGTATTTACTGTTTTTGGCATATCAAATACAACACAGACAGATTTCCAGGCTCTGCTGTGTGGGCGGGATACTCTTGGTAGCTTGCCAGGCTCTCCGAGAGGGATAGAAGCTTTTACAGCGGCCTCTAATCACCCTTGTAGGTGTTCCCAAGGTTCAAACCATATTTGAATCCTATCAATTTTGGTGCGGTAATGATATATATATATGATAACCTTTCAATAGGTGTATTGCAAACAACGATGCCCAGAAGGAGAGGAAGAGAGGAAGAGGGAGAGGGAGAGGGAGGGAGAGAGAAAGAGAGAGAGAGAGAGAGAGAGAGAGAGAGAGAGAGAGAGAGGTGCCTGCCATAGAGACAGAGGAGGTGGGAATGGGTGGTGGTAGAGAAAAACTGGGGACATTGGTGGTGGGAAATATACACTAGAGAAGGGATGGGTATGAAGCATCTTGTGCCTGATACCCAATCAACTATTATACCTCTCTCTTCCATTTCTTCCTTCAAAGTCAGTACTTCCTTGCTGAGTTTTAGTTTTGTTGATCTGTCAAGAGGTGATAGGGTGGTGTTGAAGTCTCCAACTACTATTGTGTTGCAGCCAATGTCGTCATTGAAGTCTACTAGCAGCTTTTTAAAGATATTTTGCTGGTACCTCATTTGGTTCATATATATGTTTAGGAGTGTGACTTCTTCCTGCTGTACATATCTCTTGATTATTAAAAAATGGCCTTTGCTTCTAATCTTTTTCAGCCTGAAATCTATGTTGTTCGATATTAATATAGCCACCCCAGCCTTTTTGAGAGAGTTGTTTGCTTGAAGGATTGTTTTCCATCCTCTAACTTTGAGTCTCTGTTTGCTCTGACTGTTTTTTGTAGGCAGCAGAATGTTGGGTTCAGTTTTTAATCTATTTTGCACACTCCGTGTCTCTTAATTGGTGTATTTTAGACTATTGACATTGAGAGAGATTATTGTCATGGGGTTTTATGCTATCTTCCTGTAGAGGTTTGTTGTGCTTGTGGGGTTTGTCTTGTCTTACAGTAGCCCCTTTAGCCCTTCTTTTAAGGTTGGTTTTTTAGTCTATGAAGTTCCTTTGCTGCTGTTTATCTGTGACATGATGTATCATTCCTTTGAGTTTGAGGTTAGCTGGATAGAGTATTCTTGTTGAGGCATTCATTTTATTGAGTTTTTTCACTATATACGACCATTGTCTTCCGGCTCAGATGGTTTCCTCTGATAATTCTGCTATAAATCTAAGGCGTGCTCCTTTGTATGTGATTTCCTTCTTTGACCTTGCTGCTTGCAGTATTGTATCTTTATCTGTGGTATTCATTATTCTTATTATAATATGTCTTGGAGTCTTTTTATTAGGGTCTCTTTTAGCTGGTGCCCTTTGGGCTCCTTGTATCTTGAGGCATGCATTCTCCAGCTTTGAGCACTTCTCAGCAATGATATCTTTAACTGTTTCTACTTCACTGGGCTTGCCTCCCTGTCCTTCTGGTACTCTGATGATTCTTATGTTGTTCCTCTTGAGTTCATCCCACAGATCTGTGATTCCCTCTAGTGCTGTTTTGAGGTCTTTCCCATTGTATGTTGTTACCTGTATGCTTTCTGAAGCTCATCTTCAAGCTCACTGATTCTGTATTTGGCTCTTATTATTCTACTGTTTAGGGCACCCACTGAGTTTTTAATTTCACCTACTGAGTCCTTTATTAGTGACACTTCTGTTTGTAGCTTTCTTATTTCTGCTCTCATTTCTTCCTGTATTTTATTGGCTGTCCGTCCCACTGTTTCTTTCATGTTCTCCTTTAATTTGCTGGGTGCCTGTTCCACTGTTTCTTTGAGTTAATTAAAAATCCTCAACATTTAATTCATCTCTGAATTCTTTACCGGAGAGATTGTATTTGTTGTTATTCCCTATTAAGGCTTCTGGGCTCCTTTCTTCATCCATTTCTCGTGGTGTGGATTTGCGCCATTTCTTCATGTTGCTGTAGTAGTCTGGAGGTGGGAACTTCCAGTTCATTATCAGTGAATGAAATGAAATGAAATCCTTTCTCACAGCGAGAAAGGATTCTGGATGAGTTCAGCCAATAGTGGTCATCTTTATCCCCTTCTAGAATACTAACTTCCTTGGTAATCTCCTGGAAATTTCATCCCTCCCCGGAACCACTCCATCACCCCCTGTCCTGGTCCTGGGAGCATTTTCACAGTTCAAGCAGTCCAGTATGTTTTGGAGCTTTGCCAGTGGGAACTCCAACAGGAAAGTAATAAATACATGGTCTGGTGAGATAATACAGTAGCTAAGGTATTGGTTTTGCATGTTTCCAATCTGAGTTTGATGCCAGGTACCCTATATGGTCCTTCTAGCTTGCCAGGGGCTATCCCTGAGTGCAGAGGCAGTAACTCTACCAGTCACTGAAAGGTTGAAATAGCTGAGCACTGGCAAATAGCTTCTACCTGGACTCTGGCCCATGGGCCCTGTTGTCTAGGGATCACAAGAGTAAGCGGGAGTTTTTGGTGAACTCAAGTCGAAGGGAATCTGAAAGGGTGACTGGGAGCTAACAGCATGTCTTAATGGATTTGGAAACAAAATTTTTCTTCAAAAAATAATGATAAAGGGCTGGAGTGATAGCACAGCAGGTAGGGCGTTTGCCTTGCACACAGCTGACCTGGGTTCAATCTCCGGCATCCCATATGGTCCCCCAAGCACCGCCAGGGATAATTCCTGAACGCAGAACCAGGAGTAACCCTGAACATTGCTGGGTGTGACCCAAAAAGCAAAAAAAAAAAAAAAAAAAGATAAAAATACACATTCATTTGCATAAATTGTAATAGAAATATAAGAAGTAATTTAGAGAAATTGGAATAAAGAAGAAGCACTGCTGGCACTTGAAAATTGATAGTAGTGTAGGGGAGAGAGTGTAAGTGTTAGAGTGAAAAGTCCTGTGTTCTATCACTGGCAACACTTGGTCCAGTGAGCAGCCCTAATGTAGTTTTCCTAACCCTAGGGATAAGACATCAGACCGGCATATAAACATATATATGAACCCCAGCACTGGCCCTAGGGATAAGACATCAGACCGTCAGGCTCAATCACCGGGCAAGTATCGCTAGAAGTGGACTTGGGTCCCCTGAACTACACTGGTGTCGGATCCTATGCAAATAAAATAAAATCGCAGATACAATAATGCGTGAATGTATGCTTCCCTCTGGTGGCAAAAATAGGACATAACTACTGTGTTTAGCGGAAGGAAACAGGTGAGAGCAGGGATAAGGTTATTATTAACACAGTTCTCCAAAATAGAGTTTTACCAGGATGTTCTTTTGTAGAGAAGAATCTGAGAAAACTAAAACATTACAAGGACAGGTTTATTTACAGAAAGGGAAGTAAAAATAGTAAGGACTTCTTTCTTTAAAATGAAATCTCACACAGAGATAGAGGAGATGTTTTGGTACTTGGGGATAAATCCCAGGGCCTCATACATGTCAAGTATGTATCATACGATGAGCAATAAAGAATATTTCAAATTCATAGGATTTGGGGGGATGGAAAGTAATTACCCTTGACTCTAAATTGGTCCAGTGAAAAGAATTTAGTGTTTAGTAGTTTAACTTCAGTTTTTAGAGCAGATTCCTTTATTACTAGAAAGATGTTTCATGTTAAAAACTTTTGGTAGCAAAGAAATCACATCTTATCTTCCTGTACTGTAATCTTTTATTTTTTTATTTTTTATTTTATTTTTTGTGAAACACCATAAGGTACAGTTATAGACTTACAAATTTTTGTGCTTGGGTTTCAGTTATACAATGATCAAGTACCCATCCCTCCACCAGCGCCCATCCTCCACCACCACGGGTCCCAGCATCCCTCCCACCCTCTATTCCCCCCCATTCCACTCTGCCTCTGTGGCAGGGCATTCCCTTTTGTTCTCTCTCTTTCCTTTTCGGTTCTGTGGTTTGCAAGAGAGGCATTGAGTGGCAATCATGTTTGGTCTATAGTCTACTTTCAGCATGCATCTCTCAACCTGGTAGGATCCTCCCAACACCCTTTGTTTGGTGCTCCCTTCTCTATCTGAGCTTCCTTTTCCCATAGCACTTGTGTCTGGCCTCCAAGTCATGGAGCAAAATTCCTGGTACTAATCTCTTAAATGTGAGAATGGTTCCTGGATCTGAGACATTTCCTCAGCAGTTTCACTAATCATACCTAATCTCAATTATAGGGCACAAAAAACGAACTGAGAACTGATTCATTGACTCTGAAGTCTTTGTTCTCAGCCTATTGCCACTACCACGTGGGGGGGGGGGACTGAAGCCCCAGGCACCTTGCTAAAGAGAGAGGAGAATGACAGAACAAGGCTGTCATCAGTCAGGAACATGCTATTAGAAGCTGGTGAACTCAAGAAAAGCGTGTGTCTGGATGGATGCTATAGGAATGCTTTCTAATTGCATTACTTACCCCATCTCAGAGTAAGACTAAAGTTCTGGCTAGGAAGGTGAAGAAATTGTTGATTAGTAGAGAACTTTAAAGACCTAGGTCCCCCCTCAGTATCCTTTAGGTCTTCTGTCTTGGAAGTTCCATCTTTCAGAGCTTACAATACCAGGATAGACCCTGATATGCAAGTACAATAATACAATGGCTTTTTTATTTCCTTGTTTACTGGTGTTTGTGCTCAGGCATCCCAACTCATTGTGCTGGTGGTTGCAAGGATGGGATAGGGAACCATGTGTGCTGGGGCTACCGCACACAAAACTCCAGCCTTTTGGGCCATCTCCCTGGCTTTCTTTAATTTTTTAAAATTAATTAATTAATTAATTAATTTTCCTTTTAGGTCACCTCTGGCAATGCACAGGGATTTCTCCTGGCTCTTTAATTTTTAGAGGAAGGACACCTTTCCTTTAAAGGGCCTTCGTTATCTCTCATTCCAATTCTTCATGTATGGCTCAATATTAAATACTAAAATGGACTCATAATCAATAGGTACATTCTTCAACGTTTCAGTGAACCAGCATGAGAATATTCTCATAGAACCAACTAGCAGACAGAGGACTTTAAAGGCACTTAGAAGAGTTGTGCCATGGGATACAGAAAATAGAATATTGGGACTGGAGTAATGGTAAAGTGCATAGGACTTTTGCCTTGCACATGGCTGACTTGGGTTCAATCCTCAGCACCCCATATGGTGCCCTGCCCCTGCCAGCAGTGACCCCTGAGCAGAGCCAGGAGTGTGCCCTGAGCACTGCCAGGTGTGCCCTAAACACCCCCAAAGTAAATAAATCCTACCCACACCAAAGTAATTTATTAATGCTCTGTGAAGTAACCTGGAGATTTTAGAGACCTTACTGTGTCTAATAAAACTAGAGGACAAATATTTTGGTTCTATGAACAACCACAAATTTGGGGGCAGTTATATTGATTTTTCTCTACTATTATATATAAGGCAGAGTTTGTTACATTTATCACTTTTCTGTGAGTCAAAAATTTAGAAAGAGCTCACTCGATGATACTGAGATTAAAATATAAAGTAAAATGTCCCTGCAGTCTCTGCAGGCCCACATCTGCACCCCAGAAACTGCTTGCTCCTTAATTTTCCCGGTGAGGCTGACCACCTGGTCTTTTTCAGAGCTGGAAGTGGTTTCCCTTCCCTTCCACCTCACATCCTAGTAGCCCCTGTGCCTGCCCTCTGCAATCCCACATCCACGTTCCATACACGTAACTCAACTCTCTGCTTCTGAGCCTCATGACTGTGCATAGCAGATTCACTCATCACACCTTACATTGTGCACACTTATCCTCCTATTGCCAGGAGAGGATGAGCAGGAAAGGAAAAGACGACACCCAGCCTAACCCTCACAGATTACCATGAGGGTGGACTACAGAGATTCACTCTCATAGCACGGCAGACACAGTGAAAAAGCTGTGTAGAAACCCACCAGGCCCACTAAGTGAAGGGAATAGCATAGGAATCTCTGCCAGTACCAACCAGCTCTATAGCCTTTCAGAGCCAACACGATGAGGATGTTTATGGACTGTATTTTGGTTTTTGGTTTGTTTTGGGGACAGATCTGGCTGTGCTCAGGGCTTACTTCTGAATCTGCTCAGGGATCCATCCTGGAAGAGTTTACAGGATCATAGATGGTGCTGAAAATCAAATCAGAGTAAGACACATGCAAGCAAGTGTCTCAATTCCTGGACTATCTCTCTGGCCCCAATCAGGATGTTCAATGAGCTCAAAGAAATTATGGTACAGGGAAGTAGCACTGTCCTCCTGTTGTTCATCGATTTGCTCGAGTGGGCACCAGTAACATCTCCATTGTGAGACTTGTTACTGTTCTTGGCATATTGAATATGTCACGGTTAGCTTGCCAGGCTTTGCCGAGGGGGCGCGAACTTGGTAGCTTGCCGGGCTCTCCAAGAGGGGTGGAAAAATCGAACCAAGGTCAGCCTGGGTCAGCTGTGTGCAAGCTCCAGCCCACAGGAAAGTATGAGAGCAAAAATTGAGATAACTGCAATTAGATGAGAGAAATGGAGTATAGTAGGTAAAATTTAAGACTCAAGAGCATCAGCAACAAACAGTAGCTAAGGAAAAGCTCAGTGAGCTACAACATTAGATTCAGGAAACCACTACAAAACAAAAAATATGGAAGAATGTTCGAAAAGAAGTGAACTATGGAATTAGTTCAGATGACCAATATAAGATTCATTGGAGTCCCTGAATCGTTAAATTAATCTCAGATGAGAATATCCTCGAATAGTTAAGGAGTGCAAGCACTTCTATTCAAGGGACTCAAAGGGCACCAGAGAAAATAAGTCCAAATAGAAAAATTCTAAGATATATTGTAATCAGAATGACCAAAACCAGACAGAAACAGAACCCTGATAGCAGCAAGATCACACTGTCATACACTGTCCCACTGTCCTCCCATTGTTCAGCGATTTGCTTGAGCAGGTCCAGTAACGTCTCCATTTTGAGACTTGTTACTGTGCTTGGCATATTGAATAAGTCACGGGTAGCTTGCCAGGCTTTTCCGTGTGGGCGCGATACTCTCAGTCGCTTGCTGGGCTCTCAGAGGGGTGGAGGAATCGAACCCGGCTTGGCCAGGCTGGCTGCGTGCAAGGCAAACACCCTATCACTGTGCTATCGCTCCAGTCCCAGCATCAAGATCAAACAAGGAAATATATACAAAGGAACTCCCATAGGATTTATAGCAAATCTATCAAATGAGACTCAAAGGGCCAGAAAAGAATGATGGGATAACTCCTCAGAATATATTCTGGAGAAGCAAAAAAGTACAGTTGAAATGACATCTGCACTTCTGTGTTTATTGCTGCACTATTCACAATAGCCAAAAATATGTAAAAAACCCGAGTGCCCAAGAACAGATGACTGGTTAAAGAAACTTTGGTACATCTACACAATGGAGTACTATGTAGCTGTTAGAAAAGATGAAGTCATGAAATTTACATATAAGTGGTACTACAAGGAAAGTATCATGCTAAGCAAAATGAGTCAGAAAGAGAGGCACAGACATAGAAAGATTGCATTCATCTGGGGAACATAAAGTAACAAAATAGGAGACTAACACCCAAGAATAGCCGAGATAAGTACCAGGAGGTTCACTCCATGGCTTGCAGGCAGCCGCACATGCTAGGCGGAAAGGCAGCTCAGATAGAGAAGGGAGCACCAAATAAAGGGTGTTGGGAGGATCCTCCCAGGATGGGAGAAGCATGCTGAAAGTAGACTATAGACCAAACATGATTGCCATTCAATGCCTCTTTTGAAAACCACAACACCCAAACGGAGAGAGAGAACAGAGAGAAATGCCCTGCCACAGAGGCAGGGTGGGTTGGGGGGATGGGGGGTGGGAGAGATACTGGGATCCGTGGTGGTGGGAAATGGGCACTGGTGGAGGGATGGGTATTTGATCGTTGTATAATTGAAACCCAAGCACAAAAATTTATAAGTCTACAACTGTACCTCATGATGTTTCACTAATAAAAATTAAAATAAAAAAGAATGATGGGATAAAACTCAATGAAATGAAAATTCCACTGAGAACACCCTATCCAGTTAGATCATTCATATTTTAAGAAATAATTAAAATATTTATGGACAAGCAATAGCTTAGGGTATTCATAACATTGAAGGCAGGTTTGCAAGAGCATTAGAGTTTCTTTAAAAGATGAGACAAACTTCAAAAAACACTCATAACTTTTTAACAAATGGTGGCAAATACATTTGCTCATCTCAATTATTTCACTCAATGCAAATGCCCTGAACTCACCAACAAAAAGTCACAGAGTGGCAGGATGGATCAGAAAACTCAACCTAACTTTCTGCTGCCTACAATAGATACCTCTAAATAGTCAAGGTAAACACAGATTCAAAGTAAAAGGCTGAAAAATAGTCCTACAGGCAAATATTGACTTTGAAAATCTGGTTGAAGAGTATAATAATAATAACAGTGGGTAGGGTATTTGCTTTGTATGTACCCAACGTGGTCCAATCACCATTACACCATATGTTCTCCTGAAAATCGCTAGGAGTGATCCCTGAACACAGAGTCATGAGAGTAACCACTGAGCATTGCTAAGGGTGACCCTCAAACAAACAAACTAACAGATAAACAAAGACTGGGGTGGCCATATCTATGCCAGACAACAAAAATTTCAAATAAAAAAGGCTATAAGGGACAGGGTTCATTGTGTTCATCAATACATCAAAAACTCACAAACCTTAAGACAGCCTCCTCATCAAATGGTGCTGGCAAAATTGGACAACTACATGTAAGAAAATAAAGCTGGATCCATATCTACATCTCACATAAAAGTCAATTCAAAGTGGATCAAAGACCTTGAGATCCACCTAGAAACTATTAAGTACATTGAGGAAAATATAGGCAGAATATTTCAATATTTGGGCCTCAAAGGTGCCTTCAATATTCTGATAACTGAGCAAATGCAAAAAAAATTAAAAAATAAATGGAACTAAATGAATTTCAAAATAAATGGAACTACATGAAGTTTTGTTTTGTGTTTCATGGCAAAACAAAACAAAGAAAATCATGGACTAAAACTTAAAGACAGCTAACTCAATGGGAAAATATTTGCATTCGCCTCAAACAGATAAAGATTTCATATCTGTAATCACTTGTCACTTGTCAGCCCGTTGATCCATCGATTTGCTCAAGTGGGTACCAGTAATGACTCCATTCATCCCTGTTGCGTGCTAGCAAAGCCCAATGGCATATTGGGGGCTCTTTCAGGGTCAGGGGAATGAGACCCATTATTGCTACTGTTTTTGGCATATCTAATACACCATGGGTAGCTTGCCAGACTCTGCCGTGTGGGCAAGATACTCTCAGTAGATTGCCAGACTCTCTGAGAGGGATGGAAGATTTTGGGGCGGCCTCTAATCGCTTGTACAGGTGTTGTTCTCTTCTGGGAGATCCTCCATATTAGTAATATATTAAATATTCACAAAGACCAACAGCAACAAAAAATGCGAAAATTCTATCAGCAAATGGGGAGAAGAAATGAATAAGCCATTCTCAGAGGAAGACAGTAGGATGGCTACTAGGCACATGAAAAAAAATGCTCAGCATCATTTATCATTGGAAAAATCCAAATAAAGACCACAATGATATACCATTTGACACCAGAGAGAATGGCATGTATCAAAAACAGTAGTTATACTTAATTAAATTTATGGCAATTAAACTGTAACTCTCACTTCACAGGGTGTATTTAAATGTCTCCTATATTTTGTGAGTTGTGAAAATAGCACTCAATGAGGTATTTTGTGTTAATTTGGTCAACATTACATTCTCATTTTGTGAGAATGGTTTGCTTACCTGCTTACATATATTTAGATTATTTCCATTCTAGTAATGACCTATCATAGTTGGGTCTTTTAACTTCGATTTTATAACTGTCACCAAGAGTTTTACTTATTATCTCTCTAGTATTTTATCAAGATACACTCTATAACCAAGCATAATGATCCAAGACAACTATCTCCAGGATTTAAGGTTAAAATCTGTTGATCTTAGAAGACCTCTCCTAACTAATAGAGCTGGTGTTTTCACTATTTATTATTCTACTAAATGATAAATTGATTCTTGTGAAAATAAATGTGTTTATATAGTGTTTTTGTGTGTCTCCATATGCCGTAGTCTGCTTTGTGAATTGGCAATCTTTTCATTTCAGAGGTAGCTAGTCAGCTCATAAATGATTCACATGGTGCCCAGAGGTACAGTTAAAGAGGACAAACTGATGTCATGAATACATGTCTGCATAAAACTCTATTAATAATAAATTAGTTCTCTCTTGTAGTGTTACAATACAGTGCCACAGTGCCTGTGTCTAATAAATACAGAGCATAAAATTAAGCAATTCTTTACAAAAATGCGTCTTATAGAAAGACAATGTTTGTCTTTTTGCTCTTTGTAATAGTTACCTAGAAAATTAATAGTAAAAGTACAATGTAACATTTTAAATAAATTTTACTCTATATAGTTGAAAAAAATAGTAGTTATGTGTTGATACATTCTATTTCCAGGGCTTAAGAATAGTCTCTCAAAAGGACATATGTACATGCATAAGAAAAAAGGACATATTCATTCTTGCACTTAGTACTATAGCTAAAATATGGAATCAGCCTAGGTGTTCAAAGACAGATAAATGGATTATTAAGATGTGACTAATACACAATGGAAGACCATGCAGTTTCAAGGAATTATGAATTCATGCAATTTCTTGCAACTTAGTTGGAACTGGAAGCTATCAGACTGAGTGAAGTAAGCCAAAAGAAGAAAGAAAAACACAGGATGATCTTACTTCTGTATGCAATTATAGAATATTGGATGAGGAAATGTACTTTATTAAAGGGAAGATGCTTATATCACACTTGAGCCCAGAATTTAGAGAGGAGACACACAGAGAAGGAAAGAAATCAAGGAGGAAGAAGAGGACAAGAAGTAAGGAGTTAACAGGCACTGGGCTTCATTTATACCAGTGATATGAGTGAGAGGTATATCCATATACCCAAAACACAGAGTCAACAGAACTGAAAGTATGAGATCTAAGCAGCAAATTTGTAATGGCCTGTCAGGTTGACAGGTGGGGGTATTATGGGGGGTAGGTGAAGGGATTCTAGGAGCACTGGCGGAGGGAAATTGACACTGATAGAGACATTGGTGTTTAGTTATTGTATGCCTAAAACGCAACTATCAGTAACTTTGTAAATCATGGCTTTTTAATAAACAGGCTGGAATGATAGCACAGAGGGTAGGGCGTTTCCCTTGCACGTGGCCCACAAGGTTGACCAAAGTTTGATCCCTCTGCCCCTCTCGGAGAGCCCAGCAAGTTACTGGGAGTATCTTGCCCACACGGCAAAGTTTGGCAAGCTACCCATGACGTATTTGATATGCCAACACAATAACAAGTCTCACAATGTTACTGGGCCCACTCAAGCAAATCGATGAACAACGGAAGGACAGTGACAGTGACAGTTATTTAAAAAAAACCCTGACACTCCTAATTACATATGCACCTAAAGATAAACTATCAAAATATTTAAAACAATTGCTAATGGAACTTGAAGGAAGATATTGACAGTAACATAATGGTAGTAGGAGATTAATACACCCCATATCATCACTCAATTAATACTTAATGACATGAATTGAGCATCAATACAAAGAAAAGAAATTCTACCATTAAAGTCACTGTCACTGTCACTGTCCTCCTGTTGTTCATTGATTTGCTCGAGCGGGCCCAGTAACGTCTCCATTGTGAGACTTTGATGTTACTGTGTTTGGCATATAAAATACATTACGGGTAGCTTGCCAGGCTTTGCCATGTGGGCGAGATACTCTTGGTAGCTTGCCAGACTCTCCGAGTAAACAAACCATTTTCACTTCTCTTGGAATACAGACTTGTCCACACATTTTCAAAAACTTTTATTTTAGTGTAATCTGAAGACATGACACCTTCTTGTCCAGTTTTTCTAATAATAAATCATAAATACACATACATAATATGCACCGATTTTAAAATCATTATTAGTACTATTTCAGTACGTGGAATGATAAAATTATGAGATACTTATACTGACTATTTCTTTATCCTCCACGCAAATGAAATCTACGTTCATCACAATCAACAGGCAAACATGCTCCACCCTTGCTGCATTGTCTTTCCCCATGACACCACGTCCTGCTCAGATCCAGTCCTTCTCCTAGATCGCACCTGCCCTCACACTCTGAATGCAGCTGGAGTAAAAGCCCACAACCGTCCTGACCTGCCTCACTTCGAATCCCCAAGAGCGCTCTAGAGGCTGCAACATTCACTTTATATTTCCTAAATCTGGCCATGCTCCCATTCTTCTAAGGGGTTGTTATCCCATTCTTTTACCTCAAATCTCTAACATGAACTCCATCAGGTCCATCTCAGCAGAGGACCTTGCACTTTCTTTCCTTGAGAAAGCAAACAACCAAAAGAGAATTCCAAGCGCCCCCATTACTTCTTATTTTCCTTTATTTGTCTCTATACATTCTTCTTTTTCTCCTATGACTGAACTAATTGAGCTCGCTCTTCCTTGAGGCTTGCTCTTTGCTCACAGCGATTCTACCATTTTACGAACTTAGTGACTTCTCTCCTGCAACTTCCTATTACCCCCACAACCCCCATTTTATTTTTGTCTGTTTTACTGACTCTTTGTATGGCATAGCCTGGCATAGCAAGCTCCCCAGGAGTATTCCAAAAACAAATATATACCAAAAACAGTAACAAGTCTCACAATGGAGACCTTACTAGTGCCCGCTCGAGCAAATCGATGAACAATGGGAGGACAGTGCAATGCTACTGACTCTTTTAATTATAATACAAGGCGGCATTACTTTCCCCCATTACAATTTTACGCAATTATATTAAACTTCTTCATTACCGTTGACTTTTTACCTAAAGCTCCACTTTTTTAAAAAAAAATTTTTATTAGTGAAACACCATGAGGGACAGTTGTAGATTTACAAATTATTGTGCTTGGACTTCGATTATACAGTGATCAAATACCCATCCCTCCCCCATTGCCCATTTTCCACCACCATGGATAATATCCCTCCCACCCCCATCATCCCATCCCACCCTGCCTCTGTGGCAGGGCATTCCCTTTTGTTCTCTCTCTCCTTTTGGGTGTTGTGGTCTGAAAAAGAAGCATTGAGTGGCAAACATGTTCAGTCCATAGTCTACTTTCAACATGCATCTCCCCCCCTGGGAGGACCCTCCCAACACCCTTTATTTGGTGCTCCCTTCTCTATCTGTGCTGCCTTTCCCCTAGAATGCCCGGCTGGCCTCTAAGCTATGGAGTAATCCTCCTGGTGCTAATCTCAGCTATTCTTGGGTATTAATCTCATATTTTGTTACTTTATATCCCCCAGATGAATGCAATCTTTCTATGTCTATCCGTCTCTTACTAACTCATTTCGCTTAACAAGATACTTTCCATGTAATACCACTTGTATGTAAATTTCATGACTTCATCTTTTCTAACATCTGCATAGTACTCCATTGTGTAGATGTACCAAAGTTTCTTTAACCAGTCATCTATTCTCGGGAACTCAGTTTTTTTCCAGATTCTAGCTATTGTAAATAGTGTTGCAATGAACAAACAAGTGCAGATGTCACTTCAACTATACTTTTTTACCTCTCTGGGATATATTCCCAGGAGTGGTATTGCTGGATCAAATGGGAGCTCAATTTCTAATTTTTGGAGAATCGTCCACATTGTTTTCCAAAAGGGCTGAACCAGTCGACATTCCTACCAGCAGTGAAAGAGAGTCCCTTTCTCACCACATCCGCGCCAACACCTGTTGCTTTTGTTCTTTTGCATGAGGGCCTCTCTCTATGGTGTGAAATGATATCTCATTGTTGTTTTGATCTGCATCTCCCTGATGATTAGTGATGTAGAGCATTTTCTCATGTGCCTTTTAGCCATTCAGATTTTTTCTTTGGGAAAGTTTCTGTTCATTTCATCACCCCATTTTTTTTTTAGTAAAAGTAAAGGCCCTCCCGTTGATCATCAATTTGCTCGAGCGGGCCCAGTAACATCTCCATTGGAGACTTTGTTGTTACTGTGTCTGGCATATGGAATACATCACGGGGAGCTTGCCAGGCTCTGTCGTGCAGGCGAGATACTCTCGGTAGCTTGCCGGGCTCTCCGAGAGGGGCGGAGGAATCGAACTCGGGTCAGCCATGTTGGCTGCGTGCAAGGCAAACGCCCTACCACTGTGCTATCGCTCCAGCACCATTTTTTAAAAAAATTTTTAATAGTGAGACATCATGAGGTACAGTTACGGACTTACACATTTTTGTGCTTGGGTTTCAATTATACAATGATCAAATACCCATCCCTCCACCAGTGCCCATTTCCCACCACCACGGATCCCAGTATCCCTCCAATCCTCCCATCCCCCCCATCCCACACTGACTCTGTGGCAGGGCATTCCCTTTTGTTCTCTCTTTCTTATGGGTGCTGTGGTTTGCAAAAGAGGCAATGGGCATCAGCCCATTTTTTTGATGGGGTTAGATGTTTTCTTCTTGTGGAATTCAACCAGTGCTTTGTATATACTTGATATCAACCCTTTATCAGATGGGTATTGAGTAAATATCCTTTCCCATTCTGTAGATTGTCTTTGTATTCTGGTTATTGTAGCTTTTGAGGTGCAGAAGCTTCTTAATTTAAGATAATCCCATTTGTTTATCTCTGTTTCCACTTGGTTGGTCAGTGGAGTGTCATCTTTAAAGATACCATTCACCCTTAATATCATGGAGAGTTTTGCTGACCTTGTCTTCAATGTACCTTATGGATTTTGGCCTGATGTTGAGATCTTTAATCCATTTTGATCTGACTTTTGTGCATGGTGTTAGGTCGAGGACTGAGCCCATTTTTTTGCATGTGGTTGTCCAGTTATTCCAGCACCATTTGTTGAAGAGGCTTTCCTTGTTCCACTTCACATTTCTTGCTCCCTTATCAAAGATTAGATGTTCATACTTTTGGGATTTTGTGTACGGGTATTCCACCCTGTTTCATTGGTCTGCGGCCCTGGCTTTGTTTCGGTACCATGCTGTTTTAATTATTAACGCTTTGTAGTAGAGTTTGAGGTTGGGAAGGGTAATGCCTCCCCAGGTATTTTTCCCAAGAATTGCTTTAGCTATTCGTCGGCGTTTGTTGTTCCATATGAAATTCAGGAGTGCATGATCTATTTCTTTGAAGAATTTCATGGGTATCCTTATAGGGATCGCATTGAATCTGTATAATGCTTTTGAGAGTATTGCCATTTTGACGATGTTGATTTAAGGAAGCTATTTTAATTACGCTAGGAACATCCTTTAACAAATCTGCAGGCTGAGAATCATTTGCAGAATAAAAGTCATTTTAATTCAACCATTTTTTTACTTTGAATGCCAACACACTTTGATATAAAAATAGTGTGGTACTTGTTCTTATGCTTCCTGGAAGGCTGGAACCATTCAGTGGTTTAGTAGTGTGATTGTATTATTATGTACTGAGGGGTTTGTAAATTGCTAGATTCTTTATGTATTCTTTATTCACAATTCAATTCAGAGCTGTAAACATTTACAAATGAGATGAGAATTTCTCTCTGCATGAAACCAAGATTTCAGATAAAATTTGTGCTGTGTAGAGCCTCATGAGTGCACGAATACTTGCAATGTTTTTGTCATGTTTCATCACAAAATCTTAATTTATTACTCAATGATTCATCACCAGTCATCTTGATATAGCAGGAGCAGAAGGGTGGAACGCCAGATGAATTTAGCCCTTACTTTAAATCTCACCCTTGGAGCAGGTAACCAATCAGAATAGATGATGGGATGACTGGACATGGCAGCAATAAAAGGAAGACCTCAGTTCCATCTCTGTCTCCTTGCTTCCTCTCAGACCCTCCCTCTCTTCAGTGTGCAATATCAGGTAGACTGAGTGCCCAGACAGATGCCCCAAAATGCTCAGATTCAGGCAGGGCTCAGACACCCAAGTAGTGACAAGGTGCTGAGCACAGAAGTCTTATCCAAGTGAACCTGACTGTGGCTGGAGACTAGGAAAGTTGGGACAGGATGACAAAAGACAGCTGGGGTACTGTTGGGAAGCCCGGTCTGAGGACACGTACAGAGCATAAGAATCTCACCAACGTATACATGGCCATGGCTGGAGACTTGGGGAAGCATACCTGGGTTAGAGAGTGATGCAGGGATGAGACCCGGCCTTCATTCATGGGAGGTGAGTAGACTGCATGGGACCAGACAGGTATGGGAGAGTGTCAGGGACAAGATAGGTGAGATCATTCATGCATTCATAGGGTGGGAGAGTGTTAGAAATAGGACAGGTGAGATCATTCATGGGAAAGGAAGGATAAAGGAGATGTATGAACATCTGGGGAAGGACCTGGACTGTATGCTTTAATGTACAATTTTAACTTTCTGAGTTTGTGTACAAATCATTCATACAGTTCCCAAGAGCCCAACAGCATAGGAAAAGCCACCTTTTTTTTGCTTTTTGAGTCACACCTGGTGATGCACAGGGGTTACTCCTGGCTCTACACTCAGGAGTAACTCCTGCCGGTGCTCAGGGGATCATATGGGATGCTGGGAATCGAACCAGGGTCAGCCACGTGCAAGGCAAATGCCCTACCCGCTGTGCTATCTCTCCAGCCCCAGAAAAAGCCACTTTGATGCTAGCAGTCTGATATGGTGCTTTGCAGAACAAATAGATTTCCTCAAGTATTTTATTCAAGCCTTCTAATACAGCTAAGTGGAACAGTTACTGATAGCTGCAGTAATATCAGTCAATTGATAAATTGAATCAGTATTTTTTCATGATATGGAATGGCATCTGTATTTATCATTATAGAATTACGATGATATTCTAAAGAGTAGCATATAATAACATACCATTTTTCCTTTCAGTGGTCCACTTAGACTGTTTCTATGCAAGAAGATAAAAGAACAGTTCTGAATTTATGTGATGTGAGGCATTTAAATTTTTCTAACTTTGTAACCAATATTCTGCTCTTGTTACCAATCTTATGCAGGAGCCCTTTTTAAATTCTTTTTGCAATAATCTTAGAAAGAATTGAAACATGTGACATATTCTATTTTACTAGTAGATGTTGGGCTGAGTGGTATTGCAAACAAGCAAGCCAGCGAGCAATAGAGACTCTGTCTAATTCTCAATATGCTTATTTCTTAGATACTCTCATTCTCACTGGTCTTTGCTCTGCGTCTAAGACCTCAAGGGTGCTTTCATTTCACTTGTGTGTTTAATGTTTAACCTTGTCTAGCTATGGATGGAAGGAAAAGAGCAAACACCAAACCCTCCTGAGAGACTCCTGAACTTTGTCATACAGTCCCCTAGAGGTGGATGTTTGATGATATTATCTTGAAGTTTTACAGGAATGGACTGCCATTTCTTAGGGATGTGTTAAACCACAGAATAAAAGATAATGAAACCAAAGCCTCTGGAAACTGAACGCACTTTCACCTCATCCATACCAGATTTTTATTTTCAACTTATTTTTTCCTACCATCCCTATAAACCTCTAATTACAAACTGGGAGTAAACTGGTTTGGGTGAAGAAGAATTCCTCCATGTTCTAATATTGCTAATACATAAGCAAATCAAGGATATTTTTGTCACAAACTTTTGTCTTTCAAGTTTTGACTTTCAAGCTAATAGCAGCCACATTTGGGTTTATAGTAATAATGATATTGTTATTTGCATGGAGATATTGGTTCAGTCCCTGATTCTAAACATGAGATTTAAGTTAAACAGAAGAAGAAAAAGCAAGGCAGACAAAACCAGTTTGAGGAATTCATAATGAATTTCTAATTAGTGACCCTGATTTTTTACTGCTGTATTTTATGAATTTTTTAAAAAAATTATTAGTGAAACACCATGAGGTGCAGTTGTAGACTTACAAATTTTTTGCTTGGATTTCAATTATACAATGATCAAATACCCATCCCTCCACCAGTACCCATTTTCCACCACCACAGGTCAGTATCCCTCCCGCCCCCCATCCCCCCATCCCACCCTGCCTCTGTGGCAGGACATTCCCTCTTGTTCTCGCTCTCCTTTTGGGTGCTGTGGTTTGCAAAAGAGGCATTGAGTGGCAATCATGTTTGGCTATAGTCTACTTTCAGCATGCTTCTCCCATCCTGGCAGGATCCTCCCAGCAGCCTTTATTTGGTGCTCCCTTCTCTATCTGAGCTGCCTTTTCCCCTAGCATGTGTGGCTGGCCTCCAAGGAGCTTTTTAAAATTTAACTCAAGGCAAAAGTATGTTCTAGAAATAAACATGTCTAAAATTTTTACATACAAAAATGGAATTAGATACAAGTATGATTTAATTATATCTTTTGATCAATATTATTATAGGTTACATTTCCTCTTTAGAATGTTTTAAAACAAATTGTGGGGAAGAATCCAGGGACATGGCAGAGGTGAAAGTATCAGAAATCTCTCTGCATAGATAGTAATTGCATTGACAGATTCTGTTTGGTGTAGCTATTTTGGAACTCTAAATTCTGTAGAGGTTTTTTTCAACTTCCAGAGGAAGTTTCTCTCCGGGTAGGGCGTCTGCCTTGTACGCAGCTAACATGGCCGACCCGAGTTCGATTCCTCCGCCCCTCTCGGAGAGCCCGGCAAGCTACCGAGAGTATTCGATATGCCAGACACAGTAACAACAAAGTCTCCAATGGAGACGTTACTGGGCCCGCTCGAGCAAATCGACGATCAACGGGAGGGCCTTTACCTTTACCTTTACCTTTTAGTATTATCTTTGTGATTTTAAACTTATTACTACTATATTTTATATTGGTACAAAAATGAGTTAAAAATATAAAAAATAAAATTAAAAATAGTTACTGTTTTGTATTGAGCTACACCTAACTCATTGAAATGTACTTTGTGAACCAAATATTTGAAAGAGATAGGGCTAGAGCTAAAAAGAAACAGACTTTTTGTATATTATCAGAGTTAAGTTTTACTTCATGACGTTTTCCACAGTTCTCATTGATAAAAACAAAACACTGTCCTCCCGTTGTTCATCGATTTGCTTGAACGGGCCCAGTAACGTCTCCATAGTGAGACTTCTAGTTACTGTGTTTGGCATATTGAATACTCTCGGTAGGTTGCCAGGTCTCTGAGAGGGGTGGAGGAATCAAACCCGGCTCAGCTGGGCTGGCTCCGCGCAAGGCAAACTCCCTACTGCTGTGCTATCAATCCAGCTCCCTCATTGATAAAAAGAAAGAAAATGACTATAGAATATACAAAAAAAAGGAAATTAGAAAGGAATTCAAGAAATTCACAAAATTGTGGGAATGAATCACACATTTTTAAACAACTAGTGAATCAAGGAAGAAATTACTAGAGAAATTAGAAAACACAGAGGAATGGAAATGCGAGCATGCCTACAATCTGGAACACAGTAAAAAGCAGTTTTAGCAGATATTCATGGCAATATAGGCTCAAAATGAAAATAAAGTTCTTGGGAGGCATGGGAGATAGCTCAAAGTTCTGAAGTCCAGATTTTGATGGAGTCCCAGATTCAATCTCTGGTACTGCAGGGTTTTTTTGAATATTGGCCATAGCTTCCCAATCTTCCAAAAGAAAGATCTTCAATTTACAAACATATTTTACAAAATAAAGATCTTTTTTTTTATTAGTGAAACACCATGAGGTACAGTTGTAGATTTACAATTTTTTGTGCTTGGGTTTCGATTATGCAATGATCAGATACCCATCCCTCCACCAGTCCCCATTTTCCACCACCATGGATAATATCCCTCCCACCCCCATCCCCCCATCCCCCCCCCCGCCTCTGTGGCAGGGCAATCTCCTGTGTTCTCTCTCTCCTTGTGGGTGTTGTGGTCTGCAAAAGAGACATTGAGTGGCAAACATGTTCAGTCCATAGTCTACTTTCGACATGCATCTCCCCTCCTGGGAGGATCCTCCAAACACCCTTTATTTGGTGCTCCCTTCTCTATCTGAACTGCCCTTTCCTCTAGGATACCCGGCTGGCCTCTAAGTTATGGAGTAATGCTCCTGGTGCTGATCTCAGCTATTCTTGGGTATTAATCTCATATTTTGTTACTTTATATCCCCCAGATGAATGCAATCTTTCTATGTCTATCCCTCTCTTTCTGACTCATTTCGCTTAGCATGATACTTTCCATATTGTACCACTTGTATGTAAATTTCATAACTTCATCTCTTCTAACAGCTACATAGTACTCCATTGTGTAGATGTACCAAAGTTTCTTTAACCAGTCATCTGTCCTTGGGCATTCAGGTTTCTTCCAGTTTCTGGCTATTGTAAAGAGTGTTGCAATGAACAAACAAGTGCAGATGTCACTGAGCTCCCATTTGACCCAGCAATACCACTCCTGGGAATATATCCCAGAGAGACAAAATAAAGATCTTAAGCTAAAATGAAATCTAGGGAAAGGAAGGAAGTAAAGTTTAGAGTAGATGCACATGAAATAGCAAATAGGAGAACATAGGGAAAATTCAGTGAAACTAAAAACTGATTATTTGCAAAGTTCAACATGACAGAGTTTAGTTAGATGCATGAAGAATAAATATGAGAATTCTCAATAAAATAAAAAATTGTAACATTCTTGCTTATTCTACGTAAATAAAGAGGATCATAAAAGATGACTATGAAGGGTTGAAAGATTCTTTGAAATGCAAAACTTTGTAAAACAAAACCAAGAAAAATTAGAAAGTTTGGGTCGATTATAATTAGTAAGAAGAGTGAATTTGTATTTAAAATATCTTGTGGCAAAGAAAAGCTCTTGACCAGAAGGCTTTACGAGTGAACTAATTTTGAGAACTAACTCCAATTCTAAAAATTTCCAAAAAATTTAAGAGGAGGAAATACTTCATAATTTACATCCGAAGATCATTATAACAAAGTCAGACAAAGATATTACAAGAAAGTAAAACGGAAAAACCTTCTTTATAAATACTTAATAGTCTTCAAAAATCAGATGGGCTGGACACGTAATGAGATTTGGAGATGACCGCTGGATGAGAACCGTTACTGACTGGATTCCACAGGATGTCAAAAGACTGCGTGGCCGCCCACCTACCAGATGGTCAGACTTCATCAAGATCCTGAATGATCACTTTGAGGCTCTTCGTGTTCCTAGAACAAATAGACGCCATTGAGCTACACTAGCACGTGATAGGGACAAATGGAGACGTTACTGGCACCCGCTCGAGCAAATCAACGATTAACGGGAAGTCAAGTGATCAATATTCAATAAGATATTAGCAAAATAAACTTAGCATAAAAAAGATTATAAATAAGAACACGTGGAATTTTTTACTGGAAAGCAAGCATGGCTTAACATATAAAAAACAGTGATACCTTTTTCTTTCATTAATAAAAATGGAAGAAAAAAGCATGATCATGTTAAATATATAAAAAAGCATTTGATGAAGTTTAACACTTTTTCAACATAAATATACTAAATAAAACTACACACAAGAGAAAACTACTCAACAGAATAAAAATTTTATATGATTAACACACAGTGAGATTATACATGATTATGAAACACTGAGCTAAGGTCAGGAGCAGGGCAAGCAACGTCCACTCCTGCCACTTCTCTTTAAAAGGGTACTAGAAGTTAGAGGCAGAGCAAGTGGGTAAGAAAAATGTATATTTCTTCAAAAATCTAAATTTTGAAGAAGTGAAATCACCTCTATTTTCAGATATCAAGTGGTATGCTCTTATAGGTAGAAAACTCTGAAGATTTTACAAATACCTGTTTCAACAAATAAATAATTTCAAAGGGATACAAGCCAAACTATCATTATTTTCACATACATGAAAATGTATATAAGAAACCCCTAAAGATTCCACTATTTTTTTAAAAAAAAATAGACTAGTATAGCAAAAAAGTGGGTTAAAAAATCAATACACCTAAATCCCCCATATTATTTATGCAAATAATTATCTACAAGAAAAGAGATAAAAGTGACCAATGCATTTAAAATAGTGTCTGAAAACATCAAATACCTAAGGATCAACATAAAATATGTGAGACACCTGTACCTTGAAAACTATGCCATTTATGAAAGGAATAGATGAGAACATAAGGAAATGGAAATATATTCCATGTTCATGGATTGGAAGAATTAACATTCTCAAAATGACAATTCTACCCAGACATACTTAATACAATACAATTTGTATAATTTGACACAATTATACATATTTAATGCAATTCTCATCAAAATTCCAAAGACATTCTTTAAGACCTCAGAACAAACAATACAAAATTTGCATGGAATATAAATTTCTCTGAATGACAGAAGTCATTATGAGAAAGAAGATGGAAGCTATTGCATTTTCTGACAAAATTACACTGTAAATTTATGGCAATTAAAGAAAACATGGTACTAAAATAAGGCCTGACCTTTCTTGATTCTGGACTAGAATTGAAAGCACAGAAATACATCTTAAAGCCTATGGATATCAATCTACAATAAGAAGCTTGGTGAATGAAGTAGAGCAAGAAAACCCTCTTCAACAAATGGTAGTGGGAAAACTGGACAACCACATGCAGAAAAAAATGGATTCATATCTCACATCATACACATAGGTTAATTCAAAGTGTATTAAAGACCTAGAGATTAGATCATAATCCATAAAATACATAGAAGAAAAAGAGAAAACATTTCAGGATCTGGTTATCAAAAGTGTCCTCAACAATTTGATTCCAGAGAAAAATACAAAAAGAAAAAAAGCAAAAATAAGCAAAAAGGATCAAATCAGAGTTTAAAGTTTTGCATGACAATAGGAGTACAGGCTAATATATTAAGGCGCCCTACTGGATGTGAGAAAACACTTGAGAACAATACATTAGATAATGACTTAAATATCCAAGGTATCCAACTGCTAATAAAGCACCTAGAAGCTCAACACAAAACAAATCCACCAACTTCAATAAATGTGCTAAGGAGATGAATAGACCCTTTCCAAAGAAGACATACAGATGGTTTATGGGTGTATAAAAAGTGTCTGTTAATTATTATCAGGGAAATCCAAATTAAAATGATAACTAGCTGTCATCTCATGCCATTGAGAATACCAAGAACATGGGGCAAAAAACAGTGTTGGTGCTTGTTGGAAGGCTTTAGGCTTTGTCAGTGAATTGCCCCTTCCTCTCACCCCACCAGAGGAACATACAGCGCCCTTATGAGCACCTCTAATCCATTGAGTTGATCCTTAACTTTTCCTTTGTGCTTTACCTCTCATTGTTACATATCCTAAGTTCAGCCTTGGTTATTTATAAGTCAAAACTTTCTGGTAACTCTGGACTTTGTAGTGAATTATTTGCCTTACTATTTCTCCTATAGCCTTTTCATATTTTACTATAGAGTAATGTTCTTTGCTCGGCATAGAAAGGCCATTAATGCCATGCTTCTACTATTTGGGAGTCAATTGATTTTGAAATATTTCTACTCTTGGGCATCCATCATAATTACACGTCTCAAGCTGTGGTTGCCATAGGGAGTACGTGGTTCCTTAATATATTAGGCTGTACTCTTATTAACACCCCAAAAGGGAGGTCCTGCCACCGGACTGGGATGGACCTGGGGGGGGCGGCAAAGCATTGAAATGAGACAATCTAGAAGCATAAAAGCATGTCTTGATGTAAGCCTTTATGACTTTAAAGATAGGACCCCCATGTGTAAGGAAGAACTAAACTGGCCTGAGGACCTAGTCTGGGACTAAGGTTTTTTTAAATTTTATTAGTGAAACGCCATGAGGTACAGTTGTAGACTTACAAACTTTCGTGCTTGGGTTTCAGTTTTACAATGATTCAGTACCCATCCCTCCACCAGTGCCCATTCTCCACCATCAATAATCCTAGTAGCCCTCCCACCTCCACACCCCATCCCCCCCCCACCCTGCCTCTGTGGCAGGGCATTCCCTTTTGCTCACTTTTTCCTTCAGGGTATTGTAGTTTGCAACAGAGGTATTGAGTGGCCATCGTGTTCGGTCTATAATCTACTTTCAGCATGCATCTTGCATCCCGAGCAAGTCCTCAAGTTTTGGAATCTATATCTCTTACTGTGTTTATCCAAATAACCACAAGTATTAATAAGAATTAAACTTAATTGTTTAATATTTACTTGTAGCTAGGGAAAGAGAAAAGCAATATAATGCTTGCCACCCCTGGATGAATTGCTGCATATAGTGCCTGGGAGAGAGAGTGTCTCCTAGGTTAATGCCCCCAAGAGAATTGTTTCTGTAAACGATCAATCACACCTACATGCAGTCCTATACATAGAACCCTATCAGATCTGCTCTAAGTGTGCTAACAGCTCGCATTAAAAGGGCATTTTGACCATCAGTCTGTGGTCCCTGGACTCTTTGTTCCTCTGCTGAGGAGGCTGGTGTGTGTGTCGGGGAGGGGCAGTTCTTGGCTACCAAATGCAAGTGTCATACACCCACATTTTAAACTCACAGGTGGTGATGTGATAAAAAAAGAAAAGAAAAGAAAACAAGTCTCTTTACCTGGTGGCATTTTGTATGGTCCAGTTGCTGTGGAAAACAATGCAGATTTCTCCAAAAAGAATAAGGCTCCCATATGATGCAGCAGTTTCACTTCTTGGCATCAACTACCAAAATATAAAAAAATATATATATTTAAAAAGATACGTGAACACCTATATTTATTGCAGTGCTTAGTAAAATAACAAGGATATGGAAATAACTTTAATGTTCAGGAGCAGAGAGATGGGCTGGAGCGATAGCACAGCAGTAGAGCATTTGTCTTGTATGCGGCTGGCCCGGGTGAGCCGGGTTCAATTCCTCTGCCCCTCTCAGAGAGCCCGGCAAGCTACTGAGAGTATCTTGCCCGCATGGCAAAGCCTGGCAAGCTACCCGTGACGTATTCAATATGCCAAACACAGTAACAACAAGTCTCAAAATGGAGATGTTGGGGTTAGAGCGATAGCACAGCTGGTAGGGTGTTTGCCTTGCACGCAGCCGACTGGGGTTCGATTCCCAGCATCCCATATGGTCCCCCGAGCACCACCAGGAGTAATTTCTGAGCCAGGAATAACCTCTGTGCATTGCCGACTGTGACCCAAAAAGCAAAAAAAAAAAAAAATGGAGATGTTACTGGGCCCGCTCGAGCAAATCGATGAACAGCAGGAGGACAGTGCTACAGTGCAACAGAGAGATAGATATAGAGGTTGTGCGTGACATTATGAATCCACAAGAAAGGATGAATCATACAGTTTGCTGCAACATGGATGGAATTGAAGAGTACTATGTTAAGTGACGTAAATCAGAGGGAGAGCATAAATACCAGATGTATTCAATAATCTTTGGTAGAGTAACAAGACAAGAGAATTGGTCCTTGATTGTAGAAATTAGAATGCTAAGAGGAAGGATAGTTTCCTATGGATGATGCATAGTGCACATACATAAAGATACTAGTTGAGGATCTTGGATACTTTTTTTTCAATGGAGAATGTTTTTAATTAGGTCTATTAGAAATAACCTTTCAGTTTTTACAAAGGAAAAGTCTGGAACTTATATAAAGGTTACATTATGATCTCAAAACATTAGCATTTTTAAAATTTTATTGAATCACCATGAGACAGTTACAAGCTTTCATGTTTGGGTTACAATCACACAATGATCAAACACCCATCCCTCCACCAGTGCACATTTTCCACCACCAATGTCCCCAGTATCCCTCCCCGCCCCGAGCTGCCCTCCCCCCTCTTCTATAGTAGACAATTTCCTACTTCTCTCTACTTATGTGTTGTGAAATCACTAAGCCACTAGGATCCCACAGCTGTCTGTCTCTCGCTGCCTGCGTTCAGTGGTCTAATGCAGCTTGCCCACCAGGGACGGCCGATACCATGGGTGGACAAAGGAGGGAACGAGGGCCAGGCTGGTTGGTGATCAGTAGCCATTTATTCTATTCTCCCCACATGCCTGTTCCAATCTCACTAAGCTCGCTATTCCGGTCTCACACTGTCCCTCATTCATGTCTCCTCCTGTCTGCATTGCTAGCTCTCTGCGTTTTGACGCCCCACCTTGGTCTCTCTCTAGTCTCCCAACCTCCCAGCATTGAGGGTAGCAACCACACCTAGGTCTGGTGCACAATCAACATATGAAAGCCCTTCTTGATCTCCTGTAGCCAGGAAATATGGCTCAAGGGCAAAATACCATCTAGGGTTTTTTCTCCTTTCAGTAACCATTTAAACATTCATCTTAATTCTACTTCTTCATTTTTGGCGGGGGTGGGGGGGTGGGGGGGTTCACACCTGGCAATGCACAGGGGTTACTCCTGACTCTGCACTCAGGAGTTACTCCTGGCGGTGCTCAGGGGACCATATGGGATGCTGGGAATCGAACCCGGGTTGGCCGCGTGCAAGGCAAACGACCTACCCGCTGTGCTATCTCTCCAGTCCCGTTAATTCTACTTCTTAATATTAATTAGTTGTGGCTGGAGTGATAGCACAGTGGTAGGGCATTTGCCTTGTGCGCAGCCAGCCCGGCCGACCCAGGTTCGATTGCTCCGCCCCTCTCGGAAAGCATGGCAAGCTACCGAGAGTATTCAGTATGCCAAACACAGTAACAAGAAGTCTCACGATGGAGACGTTACTGGACAAGCTTGAGCAAATCGATGAACAATGGGAGGACAGTGTAGTTCAATATTAGTTATTTTGTATGGATACAGTAAAAGATACATTAAGCTTGTAGGGTGGCTCTCCTGGTGACATCTCACTATAGATCCCAGATTACAGTGCTCAGGCCAGATTAATCTTTCCTAACCCTAGCAGGGTCCTAATCCACAGTCACAGTCACGGTTCTCCCGTTGTTCATCGATTTGCTCAAGCGGGCCCAGTAGCGTCTCCATTGGAGACTTTGTTGTTACTGTGCTTGGCATATCGAATACGTCACGGGTAGCTTGCCAGGCTCTGCTGTGCGGGCGAGATACTCTCGGTAGCTTGCTGGACTCTCCGAGAGGGGCGTAGGAATCGAACTTGGGTCGGCAATGTTGGCTGTGTGCAAGGCAAACTCCCTACCGCTGTGCTATTGTTCCAGCCCTGGTCCTACTCCAGTTGTTACTGTTTGGACCATCACAGAATTTGTCCATGATCATACTCTTAACTTACAGTTAAGTATTATGGCTTTTTTACCTGGCCCATTTCGATGCCAGGGTAGCTCACAGCTTGCCCTGGGTCCATCCAGTCCCTTGTCAGGACCCTGCTTTTGGGATGCTAGGAACTAAGGGCAACTGAGGCTTAAGTTGAGAAAACAGATGCCCAGGAGTGAATATTATTTGGAGTCAATTAACTCCCAAGTTACAAAAGCATAGCATTAAATGTCTTCTGTGTCTATACAAAAAGGACATTGATTTGAATTAATTATGCAAAGGATATAAGGAGAGAGAAAAGCAATATTTACAAGTTAACAGAGTCTGATTAGGAGATAAAGGTGATTGACCTATTGGAGAAGCATAACACAAACAAAGAGTTTACAGATAAACACAGGGAATGGGAGTGCCTCAGGAGCATTGTGAATGGGTGCAACCCAATAAAGTTAAGCTCCCTGTGGTAAGGCAGAAAGGACAAACCAATGCTATCCTACAATGGGTATTATGGTTTGCAATACAGATAATGAAAGGCCATCATGTTTGGTCCTTTATCTATATTCAGCACACATCTCCCATCCTAAGCGGTACCTCCAACTATCGCTGACTTAGAGATCCCTTCTTTATCTCAGCTGCCTTCTCCCCAAGCTCATAAGGAAGGTTTCCAACTATAGGAAATCTTTCTGGCCCTTGTCTCTACTGTCCTTGGGTGTTAGGATATTATGATATTTTATATTCATATTCCATAAATAAATTCCACTACCCAGTCGCCATCATGCTCCAGGCCACTTTCCCGGTGCTTAGGGCGAGCTTCACACATGAGTGAAGCCCCACAGAATCAGGAAAAGTGGACCTTTGTGACCTTGGACTCCAGGCTCAATGGGACCCGGAAACAGAGATCCTCTGCCTGCTTCCAACAATCTCCAGTGACTCAGGGACCACAACCAGAAGACCCACCCTGCTGGTGCCAGATAAATACCTCATTGGCCAACCTCCACTACCTCCACTACCCAGCCATCACCACACTCCAGGCCGCTTTCCAGACACGTAATAAGATACTTAATACCCATTCTCTGCACCATATTTGATGACGCTCAAACACGGTGTGAACCATGGGAACACCTGTAAGGGCGATTAGAGGCCGCCCTAAAAGCCTCCATCTTTCTCGGAGAGTATGGCAAGCTACCGAGAGTATCCTGCCCACACAGTAGAGCCTGGCAAGCTACCCGTGGCATATTCGATATGCCAAAAACAGTAAAAGCAATGGGTCTCATCCCCCTTGATCCTGAAAGAGCCCCCAATATGGCAGCATTAAGAAGGATGAGCAAGGAGAAGCTGTTGAACTCTCAGGGACGAACTAGGCTGCCAAAATGAATAAGGACTAAAATGACTGTCTGTACTTTCAAGGCACATACACTGGCATTGGAAGAGTCCATTGAGGACCTGATGGTGCAAGCACAGAAGATCAAGTATGACATCATTGGTCTGACCGAGACGAGAAGGCATCAATCACACCATGCCATTTTTGACACTGGAGAAGAACTGTTCCTCAGAATATGCGACAATAGAGGCATCAGTGCTGTTGGTGTCCTTATCAACACAAACTTGACCATGAGCACTGATTCATTCAAATGCCTAACAACCCGAATCGGATGATTACACTTGAATATATGTGGCTCACTGCCAGCAGTTTCTAGCTTCGTTGTCTACACACCAAGATCCAACTACGATGAAGAATAAATTAAGAAGTTCTACATTGAGCTGGAGAAGTTCTATGACGAAGACCGCACCTTCTACAAGATCATTGTTGGTGATTTTAATGCCAAGATAGGACCAAGATCAGCCGAAGAACTCCAGATCAGGACCCATGGCCTAGAATGGAATGAACAGGGTGAAAGACTGTCTGAGTTCATCATGTCGACCAAGATCATCCATGGTA